>NC_058134.1:155235062-155277507 GCF_016433145.1 Gracilinanus agilis | reverse complement strand
TGTAAAACAGTATACTGACTTGCTTTCATGAGTTGATGTAATTGAACCTTTAAAAAAATGTAATAAAATAAGCCTGCCATTTAAATGTGTTTTCTAAGCAGCAAGTCAGATCCAGCCATAACCAGTTGTAAGCTGCTGTTTCCAATTATTTCTTCAAAACTTGAGCATAAATATAGAAATCTCAGTTTATCTTTTTTTTTTAAAAAAAAAACCCTTACCTTCCATCTTGGAGTCAATACTTGTATTGGCTCCAAGGCAGAAAAGTGGTAAGGGTGGGCAATGAGGGTCAAGTTACTTGCCCAGGGTCAAACAGCTAGGACGTGTCTGAGGTCAAATTTGAACCTAGGACCTCCCATCTCTATGCCTGGCTCTCAATCCATTTGAGCCCAGTTTATCTTAAAACTAATATTTCCAAAGGCCTAAAAAAAAGTGTAGATATAATTCAAACAATATTTAAATGTAACCTTGCTAGTTCCAAAAGTTCTAAAGCGTTAACACAGATGTAAAATGGGCAAATGTTAAGAAAAACACAGTATCCAGTCAAATGTTTATTAATCTTTTCAATTAGCAATCAGGAATATATTAGGGAGCAGCTAGATGGCTCAGCAGATTGAGAGAAAGGCCTAGAGATGGGAGGTCCTGGGTTCAAATCTGACCTCAAGGACTTCCTAGCTATGTGAACCTGAGCAAGTCACTTAACCCCAGGGATCGGCAACGTATGGCCCTCGAGCCATATCTGGCTCTTTTGAGGGCCAGATATGGCTCTTTCTGCAGGAGCCATAAAGTCAATTTTTTTTTTCTGGCACCGTTACAGGAGTGCGCACTGTGAGCAGTGTACAGCTCTCACGAAATTACATTTTAAAAAATGTGGCGTTTATGGCTCTCACAGCCAAAAAGGTTGCCGACCCCTGATCTAGCCCTTAATGTTCTTTTGCCATAGAGCAATACTCTAAGGCAGAAGGCAAGGGTTTTTTAAAAATTTATATATACAGATATATATATATATATATATATATATATCTGTATATATAAATTTTTAAGGCTAAACAATATGTTCAATGGAAGCTATTTTATTTATCCTCTAGTTCTTCAATTTAGCCAGTATACATGCCCCAAAAAAGCCTCCCTGGAAGATGTCAAAAGTCACATAGATATATGACACTGAATTGTATGTTTTAATCTAGAGTGGTGATGGAGTACCTTTTAGGGGGTGGGTGATGACCTCAGCACAAGTGGAGAGGGGGAGAGGAGCAGCCCAGCCCCACATCCCTCTGGCTTTCTAGTAACTAACTCTGGTGAACTCTGTGTTGGGGGATGGCATGTGCCCACAGAGTGGCCCCTCTGGCTTGTGTGTCATAGGTTCACCACCACAGATCTAGAAGCTAAAACAGAGTAAAATGGGGCATATTTGGCTCAGCAAGTCCAGAAACACATTTGCCTTCCTTTGACCTCATTATAAAATTCCTCCCTCTTGACCTCTCCTCAGCATCATTTCCTTTTAAAATCAACAGTATTTGGAACAGTTGGGTGGCTCAGTGGATAAAAAAAACTAGGCCTGGAGACAGCAGGTCCTTGCTTCAAATCTGACCTCAGACACTTCCTAGCTATTTCACACTGGACAAGTCACTTAACCCCAATTACCTAGCCCCTACTGGTCCCTTCTACCTTGGAACCAATATTCAGGACTGAATTTAAGGCAGAAGATAAGTTTTAAAAATAAAATAAAATCATTAGTATCACATATTCTCAGAGTTGAAAGGGACCTCAGTTGCCATCTAGTTCAATCCACACTGGACCCCAAATCACTTCTCTGATATGCTTTTATCTGTGTGAAAGTAACATAAATTGAACCCCTTTTTCCCCCTGGAAAGAAAAGTTTTGAAATAGCATCACCCTTTGCCTGGGCACACATGCATACTATGGGAGGATGCCAGAGGCCTGGTGGCTCCCTGGTGTTTCAGAAGATGTTTGCCTCTTGTCCCCTATGAATCCTGGCATCTGACCCAGATTGAGGCCAAGTCTGACCAACCATGGAAACCCAGATGGAGTGCCATCAATCACATTATAAGAGAGGCAATTGAGGAAGTGGGGGTGGGGGGGTGTAATAGGGGTAGGGGTATCCTTCTTTGCTTTTCTACTCTTGGCTCCCTCTTAGTATGGAGACTTTCCTGGTTGGGCAACTCTCATTCGGGCTTTAGCTAGGAAACAAATGCAGCCCTTTTGACTTTCCTGGTGTGGCCTCACTTGGCTAGGGAATGGAGACAGAAGCCACAAACTCAGCAACTATGTGACTAGGTACTTTTCTCTCTCTCCAATTCCAACTTCTACTATCCAATAAATAATTATAAATTAATATACAGTCTCCTGAGAATTTTAATCCGAACACACCCATACTTTTTTTGAAGACCTCTTAATTAGGGTAAACCTACTACCTCTCAAAGAAGCCTGTTCTACTTTCCCATCATTAGCTTGTTTGCAAATTGCAGTCATTGCTCCTATTTCTGCCTTCCTGGACCAAGCAAAAGAAGCCCAATTCCTTTTCTATATGCAAATCTTAAAATATTTGAAGATAGTAATTATGTCATCTCTGAACTCTTCTCTTATCTGGTTTGAATATAACCAGTTCCTTCAACCAATTATCTTACAGTATGTTCTCTAGGCCTTTCATCATCATTTCCTCTTTCAATGCTACGCATCCCAACCATGGTTTTTTTGTTTGTTTGTTTTTGTTTGTCCCAAAACATTTATTTGAACCTGCCAAGAGTGTGCTGCCAGATGACTTTCTGGCCAAGTACTCATGCCCATAATCACCAGCTCCCACTGCAGCTACCCTTCCTCTCTGGGAAGATCACTCATCCCTGAGCAGGGAGGCCTTGGGACTACTAACATGCAGTTAGTCAGAACCAAGTATAGTACTTTAGATCAGTGGTATCAAATCTGAATAGAAATAGACCTGTCCTGGCCACAGATTGACTTAGAAAACCACAAATTAGCATTTTTGGTATTTGATTTTGTTAAATATTATCCAATTACATTTTAATCTCTTTCCCCAGCACTCAGGAATTTTGTTGCCAGGTCTTGAGTTTGACACTTTTGCTGTAATTACCTAGAGTAAATCTGGGCTTTTCTGTCATTTTTCAGTTCTATTCAACTCTTCGTGACCTCATTTGAGGTTTTCTTGGCAAAGGTAGCACAGTGGTTTCCCATTTCCTTCTCTAGCTCATTTTACAGATGAGGAAACTGAGGCAAATAGAGTTAAGTGACTTCCCTAAGGTCATATAGTAGTGTCTGAGACCAGAAATGAATTTAGAAAGATGGAATCTTCCTAACTTCAGGCCCAGCACTCCATCTACTGTGCCACCTAACTACCCATACCAGGGATATCATATGCCTCATTTGAGATACTATGTCTCTCTTAGTCCCCAAAAGATCACATGAGATTTCAGTGCTGCCATTGCATACTGCTGATATATTGAGCTTTCAGTCTAGTAAAACCCACAAATCTTTTTTATTACTATTTGATTTTTTTATTTTATTATTTTTTATTTAGAATATTTTCCCATGGTTACATGATTCATGTTCTTTCCCTCTCCCCCAAATCGCCCCTCCCCCTGTAGCCAACACACAATTCCACTGGTTTTACATGTATCATTGATCAAGACCTATTTCTATATTATTGACAGTTGCACTAGAGTGGTCATTTAGCATCTAAATCTCCAAAAATATCCTCATCAGCACATGTATTCAAGCAGTTGTTTTTTCTTCTGTGTTTCTCCTCCCACAGTTCTTCCTCTGAATGTGGATAGCATTCTTTCTTGTAAGTCCCTCAGCCTTGCTCTGGATCCTTGCATTGCTGCTAGTACAGAAGTCCATTTGTTTGACCATACCACAGTGTATCAGTCTCTGTATACAATGTTCTCCTGGATCTGCTCCTTTCACTCTACATCAATTCCTGGAGGTCTTTCCAGTTCACGTGGAATTCCTCCAGTTCATTATTTCTTTGAGCGCAATAGTATTCCATCACCAACTGATACCACAATTTGTTCAGCCATTCCCCTATCAGGAATCTCTGATTGGGCATCCCCTCATTTTCCAGTTTTTTGCCACCACAAAAAGCGCAGCTATAAATATTTTTGTATGTCTTTTTCCATATTATCTCTTTGGGGTATAAACCAAGCAGTGCTATGGCTGGATCAAAAGGCTGATAGTCTTTTTTTTTTTAAACCCTTGTATTTCGGTGTATTGTCTCATAGGTGGAAGATTGGTAAGGGTGGGCAATGGGGGTCAAGTGACTTGCCCAGGGTCACACAGTTGGGAAGTGGCTGAGGCCTGGTTTGAACCTAAGACCTCCTGTCTCTAGGCCTGACTCTCACTCCACTGAGCCACCCAGCTGCCCCTGGCTGATAGTCTTTTAAAGCCCTTTGGGCATAGTTCCAAATTGCCATCCAGAATGGTTGGATCAATTCACAACTCCACCAGCAATGCATTAATGTCCCAATTTTGCCACATTCCCTCCAATATTCACCACTCTCCTTTGCTGTCATGTTAGCTAATCTACTAGGTGTGAGGTGGTACCTCAGAGTTGTTTTGATTTGCATTTCTCTAATTATAAGAGTTAGAACCATTTCCACACAATTAAAACTAGATCTAAACAATTGGAAAACATTGATTGCTTATGGGTAGGATGAGCTAACATAATAAAAATGACCATCCTACCCAAATTAATTTACTTATTAAGTGCTATACCTATCAAATTACCAAAAAAAACTTTTTTACTGAATTAGAAAAAACTATAACAAAATTCATTTGGAAGAACAAAAGACCAAGAATATCAAGGAAAATAATGAAAAAAAATATAAAGGAAGGTGGCCTAGCAGTACCAGATATGAAACTGTACTATAAAGCAGTATGGTACTAGGGCAACTGGGTAGCTCAGTGGATTGAGAGTCAGGCCTAGAGACGGGAGGTCCTAGGTTCAAAACCGGCCTCAGACACTTCCCAGCTGTGTGACCCTGGGCAAGTCACTTGACCCCCATTGCCCACCCTTACTACTCTTCCACCTAGGAGCCAATACACAGAAATTAAGGGTTTAAAAGTAAAAAAAAAAAAAGCAAAAGCAAAAACAAAAAAACAGTATGGTACTGGTGAAGAGATAGAAGGGAAGATCAGTGGAATAGACTTGGGGTAAGTGACATCAACAAGACAGTCTATGATAAGCCCAAAGAACCCAGCTTTTGGGACAAAAACCCACTATTTGACAAAAACTGCTGGGAAAATTGGAAAACAATATGGGAGAGATTGGCTCTAGATCAACATCTCATACATCTATATCAAGATAAATTCAGAATGGGTGAATGACTTGAATATAAAGAAGGAAACCATAAGTAAATTAGGTGAGCACAGAATGGTATACTTGTCAGTTCTTTGGGAAAGGAAAGATTTTAAAATCAATCAAGAGTTAGAAAAAATTACAAAATGTAAAATCAATAATTTTGATCACATTAAACTAAAAAGGTTTTGTAAAAACTAAACCAATGCTACCAAAATTAGAAGGGAAGCAACAAATTGGGAAAAAATCTTTATAACAAAAAACTCTAACAAAGGTCTAATTAGTCAAATATATAAGGAGCTAAATCAATTGTAGAAAAAAATCAAGCCATTCCCCAATTGATAAATGGGCAAGGGACATGAATAGGCAATTTTCAGATAAAGAAATCAAACACATGAAAAGTGTTCCAAGTCTCTTATAATTAGAGAAATGCAAACCACAGATCTTTTTTAAGATAAAACGCTGCCTGGTCACATGCTTCCCCAATCCTGTACTTACAAAGTTGATTTTTGAACCTATTCCTATTCAATTTCATCTTGCTACATTCATCCCAAGATTCCAGTCCATTAAGATTGGTTTTGGATCTTCATTTTATAATCTATCACGTTATCTACCTCTCCCAGCAAATAAGTACTAATCTTTAGTGGCATAAAAATGCATTATATGATCAGAGTTTAGTTCAGTTTTGAGGCTTACTTGGTTTGTAAGGAAACATAAAATACTTAGATACTTTGAGGGACTCACAATTTCAGTCATTTGCATCATTGCATATTACAATCCATCCCACCTTCTCTTCTTTTGTAATTATTCTCCATAGTCTCCCATCAGGGCAACACTGGCTGTCCATGCTCTCATTACTTCCATTTTTGGTTATACATATCTTTATTAATGACATTTGAATCAATTTTTATTCATAATTCATCATTGATAACATACTACAACCTCCTTGTTTAGCTGCCCCTTCATTGTAGTTTGATTCACCTGAAATTTTGATTCCTTTGATAACTTAAGTGTTCCATAATCCAGTGTATTGTTCCCCAATTGTTTTCACTACATCATTTCTCTCCTCTTTCCAATTTATTCTTTGCTTTTTTTAATTTGAATTTTTTTGGACAATTACATGTGAAAATAATTTTTAACATTCTTTCTCAAAAAATTTGAGTTCAACATGGGTTGCTTCAGACATGATTGGGGATGTAGACTTGAAACAACCACACCAATGCAACTATCAATAATTTGGAAATGTCTTGATTGTTGACACATGTTAAAACCAGTGGAAATGCGCATCGGCTATGGAGGGGGGGTTGAAGGGGAGCAAAGGGGAAAGTAAAAACATGAATCGTGTAACCATGGAAAATTTTTCTAAAAAATAAAATATTTAAATCTAAAAAAAAATTGAGTTCACAATTCTTTTACTCTCTCTTCCCTCCTCCCTCTTTGAAATGGTAAACAATCTGATATATATTTTACATGGGTATTCATTTAATTTTTTCTTGAGATTCATACTTTATTTACAAGTGAATGAAAACTTCCCCTATAAAATCTACTGGAAGTAATCAGTTGGCTCCACAGCCATATGTGAAAAAGTCCATACCCCTTTATATAATAATTCTGTTAAGAAAAAAATAAGACCACATGATTTCTTCATGACACAATTGTGAAACTGAGAATCCAAAATAAAATCATTTTCCAAAACTCTAGTCTTCAGTCAAATGTAAAGAGGAACTATTGTATCACTTAAATTTCAGTGACAATTTCTGCTCCTAAGAGAGCAAGGTTCTGATTAGAACATCTAATACTTGTTCAGAGTACCTACTTGGGGAATAGAGAGACCCCTTTCCTTGAGAACTAAAAAAAATGTTTCCATATTAATCCTTTTGTGAAATAAAAATAAAACAAAAAATTTAAATTAAGTAAAATATAGTATACTTTGATCTGGATTCAGACACCATCAGTTCTTTCTCTGGAGACAGATGACATTTTTCTCTTCTTTTTCTTTCTTTTCTTTTTTTTAAACCCTTACCTTTTGTCTTAGAATCAATAAGGCAGAAGAGAGGTAAGGATTAGGCAATTGGCTTTAAGGCACTTGACCTGGGCCATACAGCTAGGAAATGTTGAGGCCAGATTTAAACACAGGGCTTCCCCTCTCTAGACCTGACATTCTATCCATTAAGCCACCTATGTGCCCTTGCATTTGACATTTTTCATCATGAATCCCTTGATATTCCTTGGATTACTGTATTGCTGAGAAAAGGCAAGTCATTAACAGTTGTTCATGATATAATATTGCTGAGAATTTTGAATTCTCAGTTTCACAATTGTGTCATGAAGAAATCATGTGGTCTTATTTTTTTCTTAACAGAATTATTGTATAAAGGAGTATGGACTTTTTCACATATGTGTACAATGTTCTGGTTCTGCATTAGTTCCAGTTTTTTTCTGAAATCATCCTGTCTGTCATTCCTTATAGCACAATAGTATTCCATTGTAATCATAAGCCATAACTTACTCAGTCATTCCCTAATTGTAGGACATTCCCTCGTTTTCCAATACTTTGCCACCACAAAAAGGACTGTTATATTTTTGCACATGTAGGTCCTTTTACTTTTTGTTTTTTATCTCTTTGGACTATAGACCCAGTCATGGTAGCTAGAGGAAAGTAAATGTGTTGGTTAAAAGTTGTTGATATCTTAGCCTCTGGGTTTGAAAGCAGTACAATCTATGATCTTTTCCACTGTTTTTGGAATTCTCACCTTTTCAGGTGGGTAGACATTGGGCCTATTATTTCATTGTTATAGGGAGCTATCAAGTGAGGAAGCATTTTCTATCAGTGTAAATCAGCTCCTTCTCCACCAGTCATAGTCCTTAAGAGTTGATTAGAGCCAAGGGTGTGATGATAAATGTCTCTTCAGGAGAAAAGTATGCACAAAAATACTTTTTAAGTTTAATCTGCATCATTAATGTTTTCTCATCATTTTCTTAATTCCAGACAAACAACAATCAACCAAGCCTTGATTTTGTATCACTTGTCAATTTGCAAAAGGTAAATGCTCACAGTGAATATTTAACAATTGGCTCTAATTGGTTCTAACACATCTCAGAGTACCAAGTTATTTGCCCAGGGGCATATAACCATCATATATAGGAGGCAGTACTTGAACTCAGTGGTTCTTGACAGGTTTGTCCATTACACCAAAAGTGTTAAACCCAAGTATAGCTAAACCACACAAAAACATAATTGGGAAATATTTAACAAAAAAAAATGGAAGAACATAATGTTAATTGCTTTCTAAATGACTATGTGGTCCCAAGGATCCTTAAGTACCATTTAATGCCCCCCTTTCTATTTGAGTTTGACAGAACTACATTACTACCATGGTGCCTAGACCAAGAATGATCTCCTGCAAAAGGTAATATTTGAATTAAGTCTTGTAGGAAGCCAGAAAAAACAACAGGCAAAGATGAGAAGGGTTAGCATTCTGGGAACAGAGAAAAGGCACTGAATAGTGATATGCAATGTCCTGTGCAAGTAGGCCAGGGACTGGATCACAGAATATACAGAAGGGACTAACGTGTAAGAAGACTGGAAAGAAAGGAAGGGAACACGTTGTAAAAGCCTTTAAATACCAAACAGAGGATTTTATATTTGATCCATGAGGTAATAGGAAAACATTGGAATTTATTGAGTAGGGGAGTAACTTAGTCAGACCTACACAATGGGAAAGATGCATTGGCAACTGAGTGAAGAATGATGGAACAGGGAGGGATTTCAGGCAAGGAAAACATCCAGCATGCTATTACAATAGTTCAGTCACAAAATGATAAGAATCTATGCCAAAGTGATAGCAGACAGGACAAAAAAGAGGGCCTGATATGAGAGATATAAAGGTATGACAAAAATTGCCCACAGATTCTAAATGTGGAATGAATGCATTATTCTAACAGGTCAGCATTCTGACTTTATACGGACAGCATTTTCTCTAATGACTACCAATCCAGTAACTTGTTGCCTGTCTGTTAAAAGTATATTCTTTCATATTTTGTGATATTTGGTGCTTATCCTTATCTTCAAAATCTCTTCATTTTAATATTTAATTTCTAATCTCAAACCATATTTTCCAACATCATTTTCTCCTATTCTCCCCAGTTTTCAGCTGAAGTCACGTTTTCTTTTCTAGGATATGTGCAAAGGCCCTAGAGAATGCAGATGGCATCTATCCACATAGCAGCCTATATGAACGAGTAGAGCTCAAGGGGTGTTCAGACGTTGTAACACTACCTAAGTTACATAGACTTCTAGAGCCAGTTCATTTCAGATCATTTCACTTTGAAGAAGGGACCTTCTTCATCTAGACATGGATCCTGGAACAAATCTTTCGGAGCAATGAGTAGGTTCCTACATCACGCAACCTTGAGGAAAGGTAGTTACAATTGGAGTGGAAAGTGAGGAGACAAATGCTAATAGAAAGAATATGGAAAGAAAAGAGAAAAAGACCAGTGACTGACCATTAGGAACCATCCACACATAGAGGTAGATGGAAAAGAGGAGCCAGGGAAGAAGTCAGAGGAATAAAAAGTAGGAGGCGATTCAGAAGACTATATAACATCACATAACCCAGAGAAGGAGAGACTATCAAAAAGGAACAGGTAATAAATGGTATGAATACTATAGAAAAAACAACAATGAAAAGACAACATTGGATGTGGTGATAAAGAAGCTGTTAGTGACCTCTGAAAAGGCAATTACAGAGAAAGCTAAGTGGCTATGGTCCCTTACATTAAGAGTTGTAAAGCTTTTCAGCTCACTGACCTACAGATTACATTCCTGGGAATGGGTCCTGAGATCATTACTGAGAAGCTAAAATTTATGTATGAAAATATTTAAGGAAACTTTATTATGACAAAATAACTGGAAATAACAATGTAATGAATGGAAGAAATAGATTGTGGTATTTGAATGTTATGGATTGTATTATGTTATTTTATTGAAATGACAAATATTGGAAATATAAGGAAAATAAGGTAAATACAATGAAGAAAAGAGAATGAGAATACTATATACTATGAAATGACAACCATAAAATCAAGAGAAAAAATGTATCAAAGTAAAATAAATCCAAAGGAAACTCAAAAGCTGAGAATATTTATATTAGTATACATATGTAATTTACTTGTATCTAAACAGATTGTAAACAATGTAGAATTTGTGGTTTCACACATAATCTTTTTACTCATTTGTTTAGTTTAATGTTTTGTGATGGTGCTGGTGGTTACTAAGTATATAAATAAAGATAAACAGAGTAAACGGGAAGTGAATACAATTATTTTCATAAAGCTTTGGTGGTCTAGTAGAATGGGAATAGAGTATTGGTTTTTGACTGTCCTCTTCTCTCAACCGGGAAGTAGAACACTGATCCCTGGAATACTTAAATAATTCTATTACTGCTGGACACCAACTTTTGCCAAATTGTTCATTGAGACTAAAAGAATGCACTTTTTTTCCTTTTAGATGGAAGCAGAAAGGGAAAAAAAATCATCCCTTAGCAACTTTTGTCATTTACATCTCCAAATAAGATGGCAAACATTTATTGAACAAACTAGAAGAGTAGGAAAAATCCAAGACTGTCAACCACTCTGTGCAGAGTTTAAAGAAGAAGCATAATTAAAAAAAAACTGATGGCTTCAATATTTAAGGGATCTGCTGGTGATCCAATGAGATAGCATATGTGTTGATATTGTGAAAAGAGACTCGTCATGGAAAAAAGAAAAAAAGGCCGGGGTTCAAGTCTGATAGATTATACATTCTGCTATGTGACACTAGACAAGTTCCTTATATTTTCAGTGCACAAAACAATTATTTAATAATATAACTTGCAGAATTGTTAATATGGGTCACTCAGTCAATTTAATAAATTATTAATTAATTATTAAGCAACTCTTATGTGCGAAGCACTGTGCAAGGTCCAAGGGAAATTAAGGTAAAAACAAAAAATAGTCCTTATTCCTAAGGGGTTCACTAAGAGTGAATGATAACACAGGTCTAAACCAAAACGAGAAAATAAAATATTGTGTAAACTTCAGTAATTGTTGTCATTGGTGTGTGCACTCCCTTCACAGTGTAAAGATCACAAACCATCCATATACCATCTCCCCTTTGGGATTATTGCCCAGGTCTTTCAGTAGAACCTTCATAGAGGTTATATCATACTAGAGGCCTTCAGTTAAGTTTGTTTTTTCCATATTTTGTAAATACCAATGCAGTGGTTGGGCTGCCTGTCTTTTCATAGAGCTCACAACCAGACTGATGTGGGCTGATGGTGCTGCAACAAAGGCTAAGTCAGCATAAACACAGTACAGCTTCATTTCCTTGAATTCAGGAAAAGAGGTATCCCATCCCCTGCCAAGTAGTGGTAAATAATCAAAGGGATAGGGAAATAATAACTAACTGATCAGTATGGGGCCACTTTTCAGATAAGACATATGAGTTGGTTGATATTTACAATTATGAGAAAAATCCTTTCATCAGTATTTGGTCTTCAAATAAGTACAGGTGGTTCAGTTTCTCAGCTATGTGGGGCTAGGTTCAGACAATGCCCATTTTCCACAATCTCCATAACCACCCAAACAGTCATCTCCTTCTCTGACAACCAAGCTAGATAAAAAGCCCTCTTGAAATCTCTTTGGAGCCTTTGGCGCCTCCATCACCACTCCTCCCTAAAAAACAATAAAGCTTACTTGACCAGCAGTTTGCCCAAGTCATGTTATATTCAAATCCTGAGAAATGTTAGAGTCACCTTGATTGACAAGGGAGGCAGTTGGAGAGATTGGAATGTTCCCAGATGACGTGAGCCAGGGGCAAAGTTGGTTGGCCTGAGAGTATAAATACCCCTAATAGCCATCTGGAGAGGGTCTCTTTCTCTGACTTTGGACTTTGGCCCCAGATCTTTAGGTCTCTGAATCTTCCTAGGTCTTTAGGTCTCTTGGTCCCTGGGTGGTGAAGGGAGAAAGGGAGGTCTGAAGAAGCAGAGGGTGGGCAGGATCTGAATATTTCCTGAAGGCTGTGAGGGCTAGTACATCACCAAACACTGATAGTGAGAAGCTGAGAGGGAAATCACCAAAACAGCTGCATCAAGAACAGACATCATTCTCTGGTTTGGCAGTGGCCAAGCTGAGCCAGAGGGGTTATGAAGAACAAGCTCCAGCTTCTACTAAATCAATAGCCTCCAGCCCTGAGTGATTATAGATTATAGATATTAGATTGACAGGATCTCCAATCCCCAATCCTTATCCTGATTATCCTTTCCCTAATTATAGATTATAGATAAAAGGTGTTTAATAAGTACCTTCCTGAGTGGTCTTTATATCACGACCCTTGGGGAGGGACCAAACGCAGTCAGATAACAAACGTGATCCAAGGCTAATCAGAGCCCAATATTAATAATTGATCCAACCCCAGGTTGGACCTGAAAGGGTTACCCATCCACCTAACCTTTCAGGGTCCTTCCCTGGGCAACTGTTATTGAAAGGGGAAACTATAACAACTAGCAAGGGTGACTGAGGTTGGTGTTCCCCCATCACCAGTACAAAGATACATCCACCTCACTGATATCTATATCTCCCTAGGACCTTAGGACCTGCTCTTTCTTTATAAGAGTTATCAATTCTTCAGACAAGAACCTAATCTCCCTGCCCACGGAAAGACTACTCTATCCTTTCTTTGTTTATACATGCCCTTGAGTACATTGTTAAAATACTCCTCCAGCTAACTCATTAGTGATAATATGCTGCAACTTACTTATGCCCTTTTTTGTTGCCTTTTGGATCAAATGCAATTGTGATTCTTGGATTGCTCAACTATTAAATAGTTCGGCAAAGTGTGCCTCTCTGTACAGCTACACATCTCTGTGAAACTTTCCAGAATCTAACTGAAGCCTTTAAAAGTCAATAAAAACTCTTCTGGGTTAAATTCCTGGAAATATTGACAGATATCCGTTACTTCTGTTATAAAGCTCCACAAGGACACCATTGCCAAAATGATGGTCAGTCTCTGCATTTCTGTGGAAATTCTTTCTGTTCATCAAGGGTGGAAAAGAGAGCAGGAAACTATATTACAGTTGAATCATTACATTGTTTTATCATATAATAAAAAAAAAGTTACTGATCCCAGAACTTCTTCCTTCGCTAAGTGACTTTGGGAAAATCTCTATTCTGAATATAGGCAGTAAGACCAATCCTTCCAGTACTAAAAATCTATAATTTACTCATCTTTGTCTCAGTTAAAATGAGATAATGCATATAAAGTGATTTGTAAATGTAATATAAATGTCAACTGTTATTGTTGGTGGTAGTGATGCTGATAAAGTCATAATGTCCAAAGTAAGCAACTATCACATAGAGGAATCAATCAAAACTTAATTTTTCTAATACCACAGTGGCAAAGGTTTTAAAGAACAACAGCAAATTTCAATGACTTATAAATGATCAATGTGCCAAAAATGCACTTATTTAGGTATGAATTTTCATTTTTAAAATGCATTTGAAAAATTCATGCCAAAATAACAAAGGCCCAAATCATTAAAATTATAAGAGTCATACTGAAAATGTATAGCCTACAATATGCCCCACTTGACTAATTCTGCTTTAAAACTCTTTCCAACCAATGAAATGGACCATGTTATTTATGGAAAAGAGACAGCAAAACTGTAAAACAATACCTACAACTAAAATGCTAAAAAATGGGAAACAAAAATAAAAAGGCAAAGCTGTTGACTTTGTCACAATTTACTACAAAAGTTAAACCAATGTAAAGTAGATACTAAAACAGAGAAACTGAATGAGTTCAAGGTCCACAGCCAGCAAGTACTGGGTCTTCTTGCCAAGTTAAAGACATGACGGTCAAGCATAATTATCAATTAGAATATAACATCGTTCATAAAACACAAAAGAAGAAGATGACAATCAGAAGTATTATTTCACAAAACAATTAAAAGAAATGTAAGCAAAAAGAAATTTAGAAAATTCGGTGAGGCCAACCAAGATGGCAGAGTAAGAGCAAGCAATACAGCCTAGCTTCCCCTCATAACTTCTCCACATAAACCTAGAAAACACACCAGATAGAAACTTGATCATAAAATCCAGGGGGAAAAGTCACTGTGAGTCATTTTTATAGACCAAGTCAGCATAGGGAGATAAAGAGGTCTATAGATGCTGGGAACAGGTCCAATCAAGAGAATGCCATCTTAATCCTTAAGTGCTAAAAAAGTACTGGCACACTCTCCAGCAAGTACATTGGAAAATTTAGCTATTCCTTAGGGCAAAAAGACGTCTATCAGTCATATCACAGATCTAGTGCCAACTGAGAAAGTAACCTGTATCTAGGGTAAAGGACCATGGCAAAGAGAAATCAGGGGTCCTAAGGCTATGTATTAAGGAGCAGAAACTGAAGCAAGTCTAGCAGAGCAAAGATGGCAGCTTAGTAGCAGGAGCCCTCTGAATATCCTCCCAACCAATCATTACATAGTGTTTCAAAAGGACAGAAATCAAAGACAGAAGAATAAAGGGGTTCTCCCACTGGATACAGTGTGAAAGGTAGGCAGTGAGAAGAGATTCCTGCCCTATTAGGGGATGAAACTGCATGAGGAAAAGTGCAAGCTGACCACTCCTCCCCCAGACATACTATGCCTGGAGTCAAAGCCAAGGCCAAGCAATCTCCAAAATCTCAGGGGCTGGCTAAAAGCCCCACAGACTCAGCCCTGAGGGTTGTGTCAGGACTTGGCAGTGAGACTCAAGGCCTAACAGCACAGAGCTCAGTCCTTGAAGTGAAGGCAACAGCTCTGGTAGACATAGCAGAGAGATCTGGGGCTGGGAAGATAGCCTCAGGGCAAAACACACAATGCAGCATGCTACCCAGATCCAACCTTGAAAATACAAGCCACATTGCAGCAGCAGTAGTAACAGGCAGCAGCAGCAACAGTAGCTGAAGAAGATACCCTTCCTCACTCTGAACACTCTGAAGCATACCATACAAAAAACACCACAGGTCTATCTACCCTCACTAAGACCTCTGACAGGGAAGGGAAGACAATCCCAAAGCATAGCCCTGCAAGACAGAAGCCAAGATAGCAATGGCCACCAACATGCAGGAATTCCAATCCTTCAGCAGCAAAAGGAATAAACAATAGCAAGAAAAGCTCTTGACCCTAGAAAATTTCTATGGAGAAAAAGTGCAAAATATAGAAGCAATAGAATAAAATAAGAAACTAGCAAACACATGAAAACTCCCCAGAAAAAAAGGATATTGGTCACAAGCCCTGGAGGAACTCAAAAAAGAGTTCAAGAACCAAGTAAGAAAGATAGAAGAAAAATGAGAAGAAAAGTGGGGAAAAGAAATAAAAGTAATACAAAAAGAAAATAACAGATTAAAAGACAAAATTGCCCAAATGGAAAAAGAGGCATAGAAATCAGATGAAGTAATAAACAAATTGGAGGTCAGAACTGACGTGCTGGAAGCGATGAAAAGCAGAATGAATCAAACCAAAAAAGATAAATCAAAAGATCATAGCTGAAAATCTGTCTTTAAAGGCTAGAATTGGGCAAGTAAAAGCTAATGATCTCATAAGACAGCAAGAAATAGTGAAGCAAAATCAAAAGGATGAAAAAAATAGAAGGAAATATGAAATATTTCATTGAAAAGACAACAGACCTAGAAAGCAGATCCAGGAGAGACAATTTGAAAATTTTTGGACTACCTGAAAGCCTAGAACAAAAAAAAATCCTAGACATACTATTACAAGAAATTGTCCAATACTGCTGCCTTGATATTCTTGAAAAAGAGGGCAAAATAGACATTGAAAAAATCCACAGATCACCCCCTACATTAAATCCCCAAAAGACAACTCACATGAATGTTAAGTCAAATTCAAAAGCTTCTAAGTCAAGGGGAAAATACTGCAAGTAATCAGAAACAAACAATTTACATTCAGGGAGCCCCAGTAAGGATTACATAGGCTCTGGCAGCTTCCACACTGATGGACCATAAGGCTTCGAATATGTTATTTAGGAAGACAAGAGTACTAGGTCTACAACCAAGAATCATCTACCAATCAAAACTGACTATATACTTTCAGGGGAAAGTATGGGCATTTAATAAAATAGAAGATTTCCAATTATTCCTAAAGAAAAGACCAGAACTAAGTAGAAAATTTGATGTCCAAATACAAAACTCAAGAGAACCATAAAAAGGTAAAGAAGAAAGAGCAGGGGAAAAAAATGTAAGGACTTTAAGAAGGTCAAATTAATCCTATTCCTATATGGGAAAATGATTCCTGTAACACTTAAAAAGTGTTTTCATTATCATAGTAGATAGAAGAAATGTATATAGGCAAAGGTTGTGGTATTAAGCTGTTAAAGATAATATGGGGAAAAATTAGGGGAAAAAAGAGGATGGTACTAAGAGAAACTCGAAGGAAGAGGTAAAATGGGATAAATTATACCACATAAAAAGGTGCCTGGGGAGTAATAAAAGGGTGAGAAAGGTGGGGGTGGGGAGGAAGTGATTAAAAGGCCCTAAAGAGAAATGGGAAGGGAATAAGAAGGGAGGGGTTGGGAAGGAAAGTAAAATAAGGGTGAGGAAAAGGAGGACTGATTAAAAGCAAAATGCTGGTGTATAGGGAAATAGTGAAAGAAAAAAGGGCAGGATTAAAAGAATAAAAAATAAATTGGAATACATACATGGTAATCATAACTCTGAATGTGAATGGGATGACCTCACCCATAAAATGGAAGCAAATAGCAGAGTGGATTAAAAACCAAAATCCTACCATATATTGTCTACAAGAAACACACATGAGGCAGGTAGACACACAAACAGGGTAAAGATAAGAAGCTGAAGCAGAATTTATTGGGCATCAACTGAGAAAAAGAAGGCAGGAGTTGTAACCATGAAATATGACAAATCCAAAGCAAAAATAGGTCTGATTAAGAGATAAGGAAAGTAATTACATCCTGATAAAAGGCAGTACAGACAATGAAGAAATATCAGTACTCAACATATATGGACCAAATGGTATCGCATCCAGATTTTTAAAGGAGAAACTATTGGAGCATAAGGAGGGGATAGATAGTAAAACCATACTAGTGGGAGATCTCGATCTTCCTCTATCAGATCTAGATAAATCAAACAAAAAATAAATAAGAAATAAGTAAGAGATGTGAATGAAATTTTAGAAAAATTAGAGTTAATAGATATATGGAAAAAAGTGAATAGGAATAAAAAGGAATATGCCTTCTTTTCAGCAGCACATGGTACATTTACAAAGATTGACCATGTACTAGGGCATAAAAATACTGCAAACAAATGCAGAAAAGCAGAAATAATAAATGTAACTTTTTCAGATCATAATGCAATAAAAATTATAATTAGTAAGGTACATGGAGAGGCAAATTAAAAAATAATTAGAAATTGAATAATCTAATTCTCCAAAAATGGTGGGTTAAAGAACAAATCATAAAAACAATTACTGATTTCATTGAAGAGAATGACAATGAGGAATCAGCATATCAAAATTTATGGGATGCAGCCAAAGCAGTACTCAGGGGGAAATTTATATACCTGAGTGTCTATATTAACAAAAAAAGAGAAAGAGATTAACAAATTGGGTATACAACTAAAAAAAAAAACTAGAAAAAGAACTAATTAAAAACTCTCAGATAAAGATCAAATTGGAAATCCTAAAGATCAAAGGAGAAATCAATAAAAGTAAAAGAACTATTGAAATAATAAATAAGGCTAAAATCTGATATTTAAAAGAAACAGATAAAGTATTGGTTAACCTAATTTTTTAAAAAAGAAAGAAAACCAAATTAATAGTATCATGAATGAAAAAGGCAATCTCACCTCTAATGAAGAGGAAATTAAGGCAATTATTAAGGGCTATTCTGCCTAATTGTATGACAATAAATATAGCAATCTTGGTAAAATGGACAAATATTTACAAAAATTTATATTGGCTATATTAACAGAAGAGGAAATGGAATACTTAAAGGCAAAGGTCTAATTTCTCAAATTTATAAGGTGCTAAATCAAATTGTACAAAAAAATCAAGCCATTCCCCCAATTGACAAATGGTCAAGGGGTATGAATAGGCAATTTTCAGATTAAGAAATCAAAACTCTCAATAAGCACATGAAAAAGTATTCTAAATCTCTCATAATTATAGAATTGCATATCAAAACAAATCTGAGGTACCTCCTCACACCTAGCAGATTGGCCAATATGACAATAAAGGAAAATAATAAATGTTGGATGGGTTGTGGCAAAATTGAGACACCAATACCCTGCTGGTGGAGTTGTAAATTTGATCCAACCATTCTGGAAGAAAATTTGGAATTATGAGCAAAGTGTTTTAAAAGAATGCATACCCTTTGATCCAGCAATACCACTATTGGGTTTGTACCCCAAAGAGATAATAAGGAAAAATGTCTGAATAAAAATATTCATAGCTGTGCTCTTTGTGGTGGCAAAAAATTGGTAAATTATTTGAGGGGATGTCCCTTGTTTGGGGAATGGCTGAACAAATTGTGGTATCTGATGGTGGAAGAATACTATTGTCCTGTAAGGAACAATGAACTAGAGGATTTCTATATGAACTGGAAAGACCTCCAAGAATTGATGCGGAATGAAATGAGCAGAACCAAGAGAACATTGTACACTGAAAGTGAAACATTGTGGAACTAGTAGCAATAATCCAGGACATTCCTGAGGGCCTTATGAGAAAGAATGCTATCCACATTGAAAGAACTATGGGAATAAAAAGACAAAAGAAAAACTTGACTTATCACTTATCACTTGTTTATATAGATATATGTTTTGGGGTTTTGGCTCTATGGTAAAATAAATAATGTGGAAATAAGCATCAAGTATTAAAATAAAAATAAAATAAAACATTTGTACAACCCAGTGGAATTGCTTATCAGCTCTGGGAGGGGAAAGGGAAGAGGAGAGGAAAAAAATGAATATTATAGAAACATGGAAAAATATTTTTTAAAATTTAATTTAAAAATAATTTTTTTAATTTTTAAAAACCTAAAAATAAATAAATAAAGCAACCAAAAAAGAAAAGAAACAGAAGCAAACAGCAATTGTGTGACCCTGACTCTAAACACCCAGACCAGTGTAAAACATATGGAATAACCAGGACAGGGAACTCAGGCTAAAGGAGAGGCTGAAGTCTTTCAGAACCTACAGAGCTTTCTGGCTAGCTGATAGCAGTTGGATCCAGGAGCAAGCTACTAGAGCTCCAACCAGGAACAAACCCACACTTGTGTTGTTCAGACCCAAACCCTGGTCAGGAAGAGATAAAACTCAGACTGGGAAGGCAATGATTAGATCTTCACCTTGAATCAGACTGCTCTGGGCACATTGAAAGCTTATGGTTTCCCAGCCTGAGATTTCCCTGAGATCCTAAGAGAACACAATGCTCAAAACCCAGAGAAAGTTGCAGCAGGGCCCAAAAGAATACAAAACAGTATTAAGCACTCTTTAGACATTGCCCCTAGAACTGTTCAAAGCCTAATCTAAAGTAAAGTCTAAACTTGGAAGTAAGTATGTAAGAATCAAACAGAAAAAGAATTCCATCATAAAGAGCTATTGTGGCTACAGAGATGTCTGAGCCAAAACCATAAAAAGAGAATAGCTCCAAAATACTTACAAGTACAATTAGAATTAATTCAATTAGAATTCTTGAACTAAATGAAATCAAGTTTTTTAAAGAGTTCAGAATGATTTTATAAATGAAATTAGAGCATTAAGGAAAAGAATTAGAAAAAATGAGGACCATGGAGGAAAGACTTGGAAAGAGAATTAATAACTTGGCACAATACAGAATTTTATCTAAGCAACAGACTTCATGAAAACTGGATTGGACCAAATGGTAATTAATGACTCCATTAAACAACAAGAAATATTAAAACAAAGTTAAAGGGCTAGAACAAAATGGGACTCCAAGTCATCAACAAATATTTAGTGTGTTCTATAACAAAAATGAAAGATTGAAAAAAAGAGTAAACAAAAGAAATCTGAGATTGAAAACATCTGGAAGGCAGGTCAAGAAGAGAAAGAGTTTAAGAATCACTGGACTATTAGTGACCTCTGAAAAGAGTAGAGAAGCAGGCAGAGATTGGAAGAAGTCGAGGAATGAATGGGTGATTAGGAAACTAATACAGATTACAACTAAAAACTACCACCCAAGGTAGGTAGCATAAGTATTATTAACATCATTTTGAGATTTACAGAGTGCTTTGCTTGACTCTGTGAGACAAGCAATGCAAATAATATTTTCCTCATTTTATAGGAGACTGATGTCCAAAGTTACACAGCAAAAGTCTGAGCCGATATGTGAACCCAAGTCTTCTAGATCCCGATTCCAAATACAGATTTCTTTCCACTGAACCATACTAAAACCCATGACACGCCCAAACCCCATCGAAAGAGGTCCTAGAATTCGCTAATTTCAAGAAATCACAAAATAAGACTGCCTATCTTAAAACTATAGGGCAAAGTAAATGGAGAAAGAATCCACCAGTCACCTCCTCAAAAAATACCCCCAAAATGAAAACTCCCATGAACATCAGAGCCAAAATCCAGATCTTCTAAAAGAAATGAATAGGATTTTAGAAAAGCTTTATATAATTATATATGTTTGCATGTATTAGGACTCTGGTGATTATCAAATAATACTAGAAATATACATAGTCATCGTTGTACATAGAAATTTTACCAAAACTAATCATATAGTAGCTCATAAAAATTTAAAGACAAATGCAGAAAAGCCAATAAAAATGATATTCATAACTGGAGGAATTCCATGTGAACTGGAAAGACCTCCAGGAATTGATGCAGAGTGAAAGGAGCTGAGCCAAAAGAACATTGTACACAGAGACCAATACACTGTGGTAAAATAGAATGTAATGAACTTCTGTACTAGCAGCAATGCAATGACCCAGGATAATTCTGAGGGATTTATGAAAAAGAATGCTACCCACATTCAGAGGAAGAACTACATGAGTGGAAACACAGAAGAAAAGCAACTGCTTGAACACATAGGTTGAGGCGGAGATGATTGGGGATGTAGACTCTAGGGACCACCCCAGTGCAACTATCAATAATATGGAAATAGGTATTGATCAATGACACATGTTAAAACCAGGGGAAATGCGCATCAGCTATGGGGGGGGGGGAGAGTTGGGGGGGGTGAAGGGGAAAGTAAGAGCATGAATAATGTAACCATGTTAACTTTTCTAAAAAATAAGGATTATTAAAAAAAAAGAAATAAAAGAAATTTGGGATGATAAAATAAAATAATATATAGGTGTGTGAATATGGTGAAAAATCAGACTCTCAGTGCTCCAAGTGGCTCTTTAAATTTATAAACTTCATATGAAATGTGAATATAAAAACTTCACAAACCTTAAAACTATTAATATGGACTTTCATGGCTTGACTATTTGTTTCCCGTAACAATGAAATCATAAGTTTGAACATACAACAAAACAAATCTAAAGAGCAATAGAATGAAAAATAACCAAAGGTGTGTGTTTGCTTAAACTTATTATTCTGGAAGGATGAGCTATGTGAAATATTAATGGACAGAAAATCATAAACTACATTAAGACCACTAGAATAGACTTTATTGCATTTTTCCATATTCCCACAGTCGTACTTTGATCAAATCATCATATTTGTGTTAGACTTACATTTCTTTTTGCTTCATACAGCATATGGTACTGAGTTAAAATATTTAGATAACTGACTAGAATTCCATTACTGAAGTCTCACACAGTAGTCCACAAAACTTAAGCATGCATAGTGAATATTTCTAAAGACTGAAAAATCTGTTTTTTTTCTGAAATTCATCTTATATGCCTATATTTTCTAAGAAAAAAATATAATCCTGTACTCTCACTACATCTTTCTCTTTGTGAGCATCATTCCATTAAGCTTTATAAATAAAAACTTAAGTGAAAAAAATGATATTCATTAAAGGCCTGCTAAAGAATCAGTGTTTCAGAAAACAAATCAAAGAAACAAATAATTTCAATAAAGATACTGACAACAATGAGACAACATACCAAATGGTTTAGGATGCAAGCCTTTAAAAGAAAAAATAAATCTCAAAACAATCAACCATTTTTTCAGTGATCCCAATTCCATTCTGTCTCTTCCAGAAGACTGCTCTCTCTATCATCCCCTTTCTCTCACTTTTCCTCAGTCTCTCTATCCTATTGGCTACAAACATGTTTAGCATTCAAAGCCCTTTATAATCTAAAACACACACCCAAACACACACTTACAAGATCTATACTCCAAAGAAATAAAAGAAGAAAAGATTTTGCATGTACAAAAATATTTATAAACATTTTTCTCACAATAGCCAAAAGATGGAAATCAAGTGGTTATCCTCTTATTGGGGAATGGCTAAATGAATTTTGATATATTAATATAATGGAACATTATCATAACCAAATAAATTACGAAATGGATAGTTTCAGAAGATGGGAAAACTGTTTTGAATAGATCCTGAATGAAATAAGCAGAAATAGAAATTGTTCTATTTTAATTATAAACATACAATGTAAATATAAAAAAAACAAACATGATAAAAATAACAATTATAATCACATAATAACATTACAGAGAACAACATCTGTGAGAGACTAGGACTCGGCTCAATACAATGAAAAACCATGAATCCATTATGCTAAAGATGAAACACACCAATCAATCAGAGACATGCTGAACTTAAAATTCAGAGAGATGTGGAAACTTGTTTTGCTGGGCTATGCTTACTGATAATGAGGGGTTTCTTTTTTTATTCTGTGGGAGGTTATTGTTCAGTAGAGCAGTGGGAGGGACAGATTACAAATCCACGTAAAAATAAATGGGTACATTTTAAAAAATTAAAATTAAACTAGCCTTTAGCACAGCAGGCAGGATTATAAAAGACTACATAGGGAAGTTCATGTAGAGTGGGCAAGAATCCAATTTTGTCATGCTCTCCCTTTTCCCAAGAATTTGTTCACTGTACTGCCAGTAGCCCATGTTATTACTCCTCCAGGATAGGACTGATCTCATTTTTGCCAACAGGTTTAGCTCAACTATACTATATCACACACCACTTGAAGAAAAAGATACTTCCAATGCCAACTTCTATTATTTGACATAGAGTGATTAAATGAAGGTTTGTCATACAACAATTTAGCTACCTCTATGCTATGTCAAGACTAAATTGGTGGCCTCGGAATGCTCATTTTTATGCACATGGTCATGTTTCATATTCAATTTTGGCATATTTAAGAGCAATGAAAAATTTCCAGCTTGAATAGTAATTAAATTAAATAGTAAAATAGTAAAAAATTAATATAATTGTAAATTAAACAGTAAAAAGTTGGGGGACAGCTTTAGTACAGTGGGTTGAGAGTCAGGCATAGAGCTGGGAGATCCTGAGTTCAAATCTGGCCTCATATACTTCCCAGCTGTGTGACTCCAAGCAAGTCACTTAACTCCCATTGCTTAGCCCTTACCACTCTTCTGCCTTAGAAGCAATAACACAGTATTGGTGCTAAGATAGAAGGTAAGGATTTTAATAAATAAATGATAACAAATTGGACAAATGTTAGTATGTTTGTAAAAAAAAATTTTATTCAATTTGTTATACCATGGGGCCCAAAAGTCTGTTTTTTTCCTCTCACTTCTGTTGTTGTTGTTCAGTCATTTTCAGTCCTGTCCAACTCGTGATCTTAGTTGGAATTTTCTTGGCAAAGATACTAGCTTAGTCTGCCATTTCCTTCTCCATTTGACAGATGAGGAAACTGAGGCAAAAAAGGGTCAAGTGACTTACCCAGAGTCACACAGCTAGTAGGTGTCTGAGACAAGATTTGAATTCAGGATGATGAGTCTTCCTGCCTTCAGACCCAACACTATCCACTGAGCCACCCACCTGGGCTTCCTTCTTCTAGTACCCAGAAACTTCAAGGACTTGGCTTCCCAAAACTTAAGCAAGTCTATCGGCCTCAACCTCCTTATCAGGGTCATAAAAAAATTAATAGCATTTTGATTTTCTCACTGCCACAACCACTCCTCTCTGAATACCTCTGGATATGGGGTCATGCCCATGTCCCAGGCTCAGTTTCTTCCCACAGGCTTCTGGCTTTGTGTCTCCCTCACCAGAGATTCACTGATCCAAATGACTTTTTGCCTGCTATGCTTCCACGTGAGAAAGCTGGATAGAATGGGGAAAAAAAGTCTTCTAAAAAAAGGCTTCTAATCACCACCATTCTTGTTTAATCAAGCAAAACTCCCCAAGCCAAACTGAAATGCCTGGCTTTGGCCTTTATCATTAAGTTGCTTCTTTTACCTACTGCCCTAATGTGTCATTGGGTGAGTGGTCATTCATGATCCTTCTCTACTCTGGTTTCCTCTTATTGCCTCTAACTTGTGATGCCTTCCCAGATTGAGCTTTTGCTCTAATGCTGACCCAGAACTTTCTGGTCCCTAACTTTCTTCTAATTATTTGAGTCAGTTGATGCTGGCCCTAGATCACAGACATGAAGCTGGAAAGAACCTAGAGGCCATGAAATCTAACCTCCTAGATTTACAAATGAGGAAAATGAGGCCTAGAAATAGGTCCCAAGATCATTTTCTCCTACTGTTAAAAACATAAGGACTGAAAAATTAACTAGAATTAGTAGGAAGTTTAAAGGCAGGACTGAATCATTTCTTATACTTTGGTTAATCAGACATAGATTTCATTTTCAATTTGAATGACCATATAAATCATCCCTTTGAGCTATTCATCAGAAAAATAGGGCTTAGTCAAAAATCTTGCCATTTCTCCTGCTCCTACTCTACTTTGCCCCATTTGGAATAGTGGCCCTCCTCAATAGACTTTCAGAAACCATGTTTTCCTACCATGGCAAAATTAATTCACCTAATTTATGGTATCCAGCTAGGTAGACCAAGCCTCACATCCTATCTAGTCATCCACAAGGAAACCAGATCCTCACCAAACTGCCATACTCTACCATCAGCCTTTCCATCTCTTGCTTTGGGAACAGTAATCAAATTAAACCAATGTTACTAAAGAAGGTATGACCATCAGATGCCCTACAACCCCACTCACAATTCCTATGCCATATTGCCCCATATGTGCTGTCTTCTGGTTTGAATGTAAGCTCCTTGAGAACAGACACATAAATTCTTTTTTTTTCATTCATTTTTCTGAACAGAAATTGTTTCTACTAAGTCTCCATGTCAAACAGATAAAAATCAATCTTTGAAAGAAACTTTTTGGCAGGCCGAATGGTGCATACTTGTAAACCCTAATACTGAAAAGGCTGATGGATTGCTTCTGTTTGGACGTTATGAAATGCAGAAGGGATAAAGCTGACAGAGTGATTGTCTTCACCAAGTCTGGGTCCAAATATGGCAAGCCCCTAGCCTAGAAGCTGAAGATCAGCAGGCTGCCAAGGAAAGGGTAAAAGGCCAGACTGAAAAGAGAGTATGTCAAAGGTTCAATGTGGATCAACCATGAGATAGGGTCTCTGAGTGAAAATTGCAATTCCAGCCTGGAAGAGCTAGGAAAATTTAGTCTCAAAAACATAATTAATGTGAACAAGAAGAAATTTGGGGCTCCAAAAATCCAGCATTTGATGTTTATTTTCTTAATTTCAACTTAAATTCTTCAAATGCTATATCTCATAGAACTGACAAGCCAAGCAGGAAACATTCAGAAAAATGACCCAATGTAGATTTTTAGCTGCTGGCTCCACTTACTTCATTCTCTTAGGCTGTTGTATATGACTTATTTCTCCTCTCCCTCAACCTCCCTCTCTTTCCCACCATGGCCTCAACACCAAAAGGAGTTATATGCTAGTTCCAGGTTTATGAGGGGAAAATGATATCAAAGCAGATGGTCCAAATGAATAAACATTCAATGAATTGTACAATTTGAGTTGGAAGAAACTTCTGCAACTACTGGAGCTGGGGGAGGATGAAGCCACCACCTCTCAAAGTAGACAATTCTACTTTTGGACAGTTGGAATTATTAGGGAGTTTTTCATGACCTTAAGCCTAAATTTGTCTCTTTGCAATTTCTACTCATTGTTTCTGTTCTGCCCAATGGAACCAAACAACTAAGTCTACTCCCTCCCTGTGAATTAAATATCAACCCAGCCCAATCCCTGAAGACTCACCACAATAAGTAGCCAGAGGAGTCAAGGTCATGTGTCTTAAGTCTGCCGGCAGGCCAGGCGAAGTTCTTGACCCACAAAGGATGCCAGGAGTCAGGGGATGACATATGGGGACTGAGGCCATGGGCCAATTGAAGCATCAGGGGGAAGGGCTTGGCCTTAACTTGAAAAGTCAGTGAGCGAAGCTCCAGGGGGCTCTAGGCCATTTCTTTGGGCTTGTGGAAGAAGCCCCCTCTTAGCTGTCCTGGTGGCGCTTATCTATGTAGCCATCTCTGTCAACGCAGCATGCCAGGGACCATGTGGGGCTAGAACCCCGGATTTGATCTTAGAGAAGCTGGAAACCTTATTTCTCACTTTCTTTATACCAATAAATGCTTACTTATAAAGTTAGTATAAAGTTAACAATATTAATTTTTATTTATCATACTCTTCTACTAGCTGTTGGGTTTCCCCTCAGTTTTACTGTACTACTTTTTCTCTCTTTTTAAAATTATATTTTATTTTTCCTCAATTACATGTAAAAACAGTTTCCAACATTTTAAAAGAAATTTTGAGTCTCAAATTCTCTACCACCCTTACTCTCTCCACTCCCATTCTTCCACTAAGATGTTAAGCAATATCATGTAGATTTTACATGTGTAACCATGTAAAACACTTTCCCATATTATTGCTTTTGTGCAAGGAAACTCGAACAAAAAAAATTAAGAAAGTGAAAAAAGTTTGCTTTGGTCTGGATTCAGACTCCACCAATTCCTTCTCTAGAAGTAGGTGGCATTTTTTATCATGAGTACTTTGAGATATTTGGGATCATTGTATTGCTGAGAATAGCTGTTATTCATCATTGTTCAGTATATAGTATTTCTGTCTCTAGGTACAATGTTCCTCCTGGTTCTGCTTATTTCATTCTGCTTTAGTTTGTGTAAGTCTTTCCAGGTTTTTCTGAGCTCCTCCTGCTTATCATTTCTAACAGCACAATAATATTCCATTACAATCATATACTATAACTTACTTAGGCATTCCCTAACTTTCCAATTCTTTGCCACCACAAAAAGAAATGCTTTAAACATTTTTGTAAATGTAGCTTCTTCCCCTTTTTTATCTCTTTGGGATATAAACCTAGTAATGATACTGCAGAGTCAAAGATGGTGTACTGTTTTATAGCCCTTTGGGCATTGGTCCAAATTGCTCTCCAGAAAGGTTGAATTCAGTTCACAACTCCCCCAATAGTGCATTAGTATCTCAATTTTTCCATATCCCTGCCACGTTTTGTCACTTTCCTTTTCTGTCACAATAGCCATTCTAATAGGCTTGAGGTGGTAACTCAGAGTTGTTTTAATTTACAGTTCTTTAATTAATAGTGACTTAAAAAGCATTTTCTTTCCATAACTATAGAGAGATTTGATTACTTTATCTGAAAACTACCTATTCATATTCTTTTACCATTTATCAATTGGGAAGTAACTTGTATTCTTACATATTCAACTCATTTCTCTATGTATTTGAGAAATTAGGTTTTTATTAGAGAGAATTGTTATAAAAAATTTTGCACATTATGATTACTGTGTATTACACCCCATCCTATTTCCCCCTGTTTAATTTCTGGCCACTACATCTCCCAGTTTGTCCTCTTTTCTACTCTTCTCTTGTCCTTTACCCTCCTACTTTTCTGTAGGGTAAAAGAGATTTCTATGCCTAAGTATGTATATTTTCCCCTCACTGAGCCAATTTCAGGGAGAGTAAGATTCACATGCTCTCCCCACCCTTCTTCCCCTCCACAACTCACACCCTTGCCCTCTGTCTACCTCTGTCTGCCCTCTGTCTATAGAATAGTCCTTCTAACTGCCCTAAATAATGATAATGTTCTTAGGAGTTACAAGAATCATCTTCCTATGTAGGCATATATACAGTTAAACCTTACTAAATGTCTTTTGATTTCCTTTTCCTGTTTAGCTTTTTATGCCTCTCTTAAGTCTTATATTTGAGAATCAAATTTTCCATTCAGCCCTGGTCTTTTCATCAGGGATGTTTGAATGTCCTCTATTTCACTGAATACCCATTTTTTCTCCCTGAAGGATTATGCTCAATCAGGGGTTGGCAACATATGGCTCTGGAGCCATACCTGGCTCTTTTGAGGGCCAGATATGGCTCTTTCTGCAGGAGCCATAAAGTCAATTTTTTCAGGTGCTGTTACAGGAGCACGCACTGTTATAGGAGCCGCACTGTGAGTACCGTACGGCTCTCACAAAATTACATTTTAAAAAATGTGGTGTTCATGGCTCTCATGGCCAAAAAGGTTGCCGACCCCTGTGCTCAATCTTGCTGGATAAGTGATTCTTGGTTGAAGTTCTAGCTCCTTTTCCCTCTGGGATCTCATATTCCTCACCCTTCAGTCCTTCAATGAAGAAGCTGCTAAGTCTTATGACTGTGGCTCCATGATATTTGAATTGTTTCTTTTTGGCTATTTGTAAAATTTTCTCCTTGACCTGGGAGTTCTGGAATTTTGGCTATAATATACCTGGGAGTTATCCTTTTGGAATTTCTTTTAAGAAGTGACTGGTGGCATATTTCAATTTCTATTTTATCCTATGGCTCTAGAATATCAGGGCAGTTTTCCTTGATCATTTCTTGAAAGATGATGTCTAAGCTCATTTTTAATCTTAGCTTTCAAGTGGCCCAATTATTCTTAGGTTATCTTTCCTGGATTTATTTTTATGGCCAGTTGTTTTTCCAATGAAACATTTCACATTTTCTTCTATTTTTTCATTCTTTTGACTTTCATTGTTTTTTTTTAATTTTTTTTTTTATTTTTTAAACCTTTAACTTCTGTGTATTGACTTATAGGTGGAAGAGTGGTAAGGGTGGGCAATGGGGGTCAAGTGACTTGCCCAGGGTCACACAGCTGGGAAGTGTCTGAGGCCACTTTCATTGTTTTTTGATGCCTCATGGAATCATTAGCTTCCACTTCCCAGTTCTAATTTTTAAGACATAATTTTTTCAAGTGAGCTTTTGTATCTCCTCTTCCATTTGGTCAATTCTACTTTGTAAAGAGTTCTTTTCTTTAGTGCTTCTTTTTCCATAGGGCCAATTATACTTTTCAAGAGTCCTTCCCTATGTGGGGGGGGAAGGAGGGTCACCCCTAGACTGATAGCTGGCAGAGAAGGAAGGAAGAAATTAGAGATCTTTTAGGGGGTGGGGCTGAGCCCCCTGGCAGGAGAGGATACCCCACCTCCTGCCCCCTGCAGCCCTAAGTCCAAGATGGGGAGGGATAAAAGGAGGGGAATGGCCCCAGCACTCTGCTCAGGGGAGGGAGGAAGTGTAGAGGGTTGGAGAGGCGCATTGAAAGGGGGAGGGGAGCAGTTCTTCCCAAGTCCCTCTACCTTTCTAGTAACTAACTCTCCTAGGTGACAGTGTATGTGTCCACAGAGAGGTCACAGTGTGCCATCTTTGGCACATGTGCTATAGGTTCACCATCACAAATATAAGCTATTAGGTTGGTATCAGATTTAAAATATTTATTTTTAAAACTGGAACACACATATATGAGCAAACAAAATGCTTGTAAAAACGGCTAAACCACTAAAGTTATAATTATAACTTAAACTTCCTATAAAATCTTGAGTTCAAGGCTCCACTACTTTGAAAAGCATATGAATTTGGTAAATGGGTTATATAAGGTAAAATTGTCATGAATAGGAAAATGTTGATTTGTGTCTTTTTTTTATATATTCCATTTAGACACACAATAACACAACTTGCACATCCCATAAAACAGAAAATTATAGGTTATTTTCCAAATAAGAAGCATTGTTTTTTAAAAAAGCATTGTTGATATATGTATACTGTGGATATATGAACCTGCATAACACAAAGCCCTAGTCCTTAAGAGAAGACAGTCTAAGGTTGAAAAACAATACATACAAAAATTTTTACAAAATAAAATTAAAGATGCAACAACGTGTGTTTGGAATTCAGGGAGGTGCCATTTAAAAGTATCTTACAAACTTCCTGTGGACATGTGGGGAACTTTGAGACTACATTTCCCATTGATCCAATGGGGTTTCTGGTTTCTGACATGATTACGTCAGAGAATGGGAACCAACGTAGAGCTTGACTTAAATTTGGAGAGTGGGCTTGAGACGAGCTCTTCTTTCGCTATCTGAGCAGGGTCCCGGGGGACAGAGAGTAGGGAAGGTATGGAAGAAAATGGCGGAGGCGCCATTTGAATAGATTTCTTACAGGCGCGTGGTTGATTTATCTCTATCAGCATGGCAATTAAAATATCAATTTCTCTAGTAATATCAGCCTTTATCATTTTTAATTGTAACAAAAGTAAAACTAATGTTGGATCATTCAAGAGCTCACTGTATACCAAATGGTATCAAATGCCCTAAAAAACAAAAAGAGAAAAGCCCTTTGCTGACTTATAGGTATAATTTCTGCATTCTTAAATGCATATGTTACTCATCGAAACTTTTAAAATTACTTCTCTCTCTCCAAAAATTAGTCAACTATAAGCTAAAAGCAGAAAATATAGTTTTCATCACACAATAAAAATCCACATTGGAAAAATGCATGGGAAAAAGAACTCATTGAAACCTATAAACATATATATGTGTATATATATACATATATATATAAGAATTTTTACTAACCTGTACTATTACTTTTTCAGGTAATTTTGAAATATCACATGTAGGTATCACTACTGATTCGACAGATGACATGGTGTCTAATGATCGAAATCTTTCAAGGCTATAAACATCTTCTGTAACCTTTTCAGTTTCCTTTTTTTTGGATTTTGCCCTTTTTTCTCTGTCGGCCATTTTCTGTTATAGAAACAATTGATAATTTTTATTCGTAATGCAAATTGACATTGTATGCTTACCATTTCTGGCACTAGAAATTCTAGAACATTCTGGAATTTTTTTAATGGGAATAATCTCTGGGATAATCTGAGACCCCTCTTTAAGTCTCATACCTTATCAGAATAGTATTTTAAGTGCATAAAAAAGTGATAAGTAGAAAATCAATTATACTGAAATATAGTTATCAAGATTCTAAAATAACAAAGTCAGAGACCACACACTAAGAACTCCTGATCTAAACATCTTGTTTAACAAATGAAAAAAACTGCTACCTAGAGGCACTGAGAGATTTACCTAGGGTTATAAATGATAAAAACTGATGCATGAAATTAGAAACTTACTAGTTATTAGAAGAGTAAATTTGTCTAATAAGAGATTAAGATATTTTATTATACTTAATTATTTAATCAAAGGGAAAGTTTTATTATATTTTATATCTACTTAAAGAAATAAAAATAAGCATATATATTACTACTGTTCATATTCTCATATCTCAGAAAAATATCAACCCATATACTACCAGATATAGCATGAGTAAAGGGATTTTTCAAATATTACATGTAAAGGTGATGTGTCTAGAGAATCTCATTCTGTTTTTTAATAAACATGTTAGAGCTCATGCACCTAAGCAAGCATTGTTCCATTTAGTTTCTCAATGGATGTTTCTCTTCCTTAAAATATTTTGTTTTTCTCTTTTAATAATAATAGCTCAGGGACAACTAGATGGTTCAGTGGATAGAGCCAAGCTTGGAAACAGGGAGTCTTCGGTTTAAATCTGATCTCAAACACTTCTTGGCTTGTGACCCTAGGCAAGTCATTTGACTCCCATTGCCTAGCCCATGCCATTCTTCTGCCTTGGAACCAATGTTTAGTATTGATTCTGAGAAGATTAGGATTTAAAATAATAAAAATAATAATAGCTAACACTTATATAGTGATTACTATGTACCAGGCACTGTGCTAAGTGCTTTACCATTTTTCTTTCATTTGATCCTCACAACAACCCTGGGAAATTGGTAGATACTTTTATTATCTCCTTACAAATAAGAAAACTGAGGCAAACAGGTTAAACGACTTTCCCAGGCTCATACAAAATCCTATGGTATGTTGTTTATAAGAAACACATTTGAGGTAGGGAGTAAAAGGTACACAGGGTAAAAGGTAAGGGGCTAAAGCACAAGCTATTGTATTTCAGCTTAAGAAGAAAAACAGGAGTAGCAATCATGATCTCTGACAAAGTTAAAGCAAAAACAGATTAACAGAGATGAGGAAGAAGTTCCCTCTTGATAAAAGGTACTATAGACAAGGAAGTAGTATCAGTACTAAACATATATGCACCAAATGGTATAGGCTAAAATTTTTTAAAGGAGAAATTAAATGAGTTTCAGAAAGAAACAGATAGTAAAGCTATACTAGTAAGGGACCTCAACCTTTTCCTCTCACAACTAGATAAATCTAAGCAAAAACTAAACAAGAAAGAAGTAAAGGAAATGGATGGAAGTTTAGAAAAGTTAGATTTAATAGATCTCTGGAGAAAACTGAATGGGGATAAAAAGAAAGAGATCTTTTCAGCAGTACATAGTACACATACAAAAACTGAGCATGTACTAGGGCAGTGAAGGTGAACCTTTTAGAGAACAAGTGCCCAAACTGCAATCTTCCCTAGCATGTGAGCTACCCCCTTACCCAGACAAGGGAGGGAGAAAGCATTCCCATTGGGCTGCTGGGAAGAGGGGCAGGGCATGTAAAAAATGTCCTCAGGGGTGGGTGGAGAAGGGGACGGGAGCATATGTGCCATAGGTCCTCCAACATGGTACCAGGGCATAAAAATTTCACAGTCAAATACATTAAAGCAGAAATAATAAACACATCCTTTTCAGATCATAATGTGGTAAAAATTAAAATCAATAACAGTCCATGGAAAAACAAATTAAAAATTAATTGGAAACTAAATAATTCTAAAAAGGAGAAATTAATAAAACTGAAAGTAAGAGAACTAGTGAACTAATAAATAAGACTAGAACTTGGTTTTATGAAAAAACAAATAAAATAGAGCATTGATTAATTTGATTAAAACAAGGAAGAAAATCAAATTCCCTATATCAAAAGTGAAAAGCGCGAATTCACCACTAATGAAGAAGAAATTAAAGCAATCATTAGGAACTATTTTGCTCAGTTATATGTCAATAAATCTGACAATCTAAGGGAAATGGATGAATATTTACAAAAAATATAAATTGTCCAGGTTAACAAAAGAGGAAATGGGATACTTAAATAATCCCACCTCAGAGAAAGAAATTCAACAATCCATCAAAGAACTCCCTAAGAAAAAATCCTCAGATTGGGGCAACTGGGTAGTTCAGCAGATTGAGAGGCAGGCCCAGAGACAGGAGGTCCTAGGTTCAAATCTGGCCTTAGACACTTCCCAGCTGTGTGACCCTGGGCAAGTCACTTAGCCCCCATTGCCTACTCCTTACCACTCTTCTGCCTTGGAGCCAATACACAGTACTGACTCTAAGATGGAAGGTAAGGGTTTAAAAAAAAAAAAGAAAAAGAAAAAAAAAATCCCCAGGGCCAGAATAGATTCACAAATGAATTCTATCAAACATTTAAAGAAAAATTAATCTCATTACTATATAAACAATTTGGCAAAATATGACACAAACCTAAACCAGGAAGACCAAAAACAGAGAAAGAAAATTACAGACTAATTTCCTTAATGAACATAGATACAGAAATTCTACATGAAATACTAGTATGGAGACTACAGCAATATAAGGATCATTCACTATATCCAGATGGAATTCATACCAGGAATGCAAGGCAGATTTAATATTAGGAAAATTATCTGCATAATTACCATATCAATAACCAGACTAATAGAAATCACATGATTATCTCATTAGATGCAGAAAAGACCTTTGAAAAAAATATTGAACCCATTCCTACTGAAAACACAAGAAAGTATAGGAATAAAAGGATCTTTCCTTAAAGTGATATCTATCTAAAACCATCAGCAAGTATTATCTGCAATGGAGATAAGTTAGAAGCTTTCCCAATAAGATCAAGGGCAAAATAAGGATGCCTATTATTACTACTACTATTTAATATTGTACTAGAAATGCTAGTTTTAGAAACAAGAGAAGAAAAAGAAATTCAAGGAGTTAAAATAAACAATGAAGAAACTAAACTATCACTTTTTGCAGAAGATAGGAGAGTAGAAAGAATTCTAAAAAATTGACTAAAAAACTAGTTGAAGTAATTCATTACTTTAGCAAAGTTGCAGGATACATAATAAATCCACATAAATCATTAGCATTTCTATATATTGCACAACAAAGTCCAGCAACAAGAAATAAAAAGAGAAATTCCATTTAAAATAACTCTAGATGATATAAAATATTTGGGATTCTATTTGCCAAGACAAAAAAGAATTCTATGAATACCATTATGGAACACTTTTCACACAAAATAAAGTCATATTCTTTTTTTTTTAATCCTTACCTTCAGTCTTAGAATCAGAACTGAGTATTGGTTCCAAGACAGAAGAATATAAGGGCTAGGCAATGGAAGTTAATTGTCTTGTCCAGGGTCATACAACTAGGAAATATTTGAGCTCAGATTTGAATCTAGGACTCCTGTTTCTGGGCCTGGCTCTCAATCCACTGAGCTACCCAGATTCCCCAAAATAAAGTCATATCTAAACAATTGGAAAAGCATTCATTGCTCATGAATAAGCTGAGCTAACACAACAAAAATGACAAATTCTACCCAAGTTAATTTACTTATTCAGTGCTATACCAATCAAACTGCCAAAAAAATATTTTTTAGAATGAGAAAAAATAATAATAAAATTCATCTGGAAGAACAAAAGGTAAAGAATATCAAGGGAATTAAAGAAAAAAATATTAAGGAAGGTGGCCTAGTAGGACCCAGATCTCAAATAGTACTATAAAGCAGTAATCAAAACAGTCTGGTAGTAGCTGGCTAAGAAGTAGTATGGTGTATCCATGGAATAGATTAGGGGGACTTGTACAAAAATATTCATAGTAGCCCTTTGAGTGGTGGTAAAGAATTGGAAATTAAAGGGATGTCCATCAGTGTGGAATGGCTGAACATATTATAGGATATGTCGATGATGGAATATCATTGTGCTTTAAAGAATAATGAACAGTTAATTTCAGAAAGAGCTGGAAAGACCTCCATGAACCGATGTAGACTGAACTAAGCAGAACCAGGAGAACATTATGCACAGGAACAGCAATATTGTAGAACAATCAAATATGATAGGCTTTCACTAATAGCAATAGAATGATCTTGGACAATTCTGAGGGAATTCTGAGAAAATCAGAGAAATAACTATTGGAGAAGGAAAATAGATCAAAGCATGCAATTTTTCACTTCAATTTAATTGTGTTTTTAATTTGGTGTTTTGATTTTCATAAGCTTATTGTCTTACAAAAATGTACAACATGGAAATATGTTTTACATGATAATACATGTATAACCCAGATCAAATTGCTTACCATCTCCAGGAAAGGGGAGGGAAGGGAGGGAGAGAGACAGCTTGGCTCTTATAACTTCAGAAAGCTTGTGTAGAAAATTGGCAAAATAAAATATCTTTACAAAAAAATGTACTATGCTGAACATCCTCAATGGCGGCCTTATGTAGCAGGTAAGCTTTGTTTTTAGAAAAGTTAGAGATTCTAAGAGGTGAGGAGAGAGATTCTAAGAGGTGAGGAGGTGCCAGTAGCCAATTTGTTTGGAAATGAAGAGGGAAGGAATGTGAAGTGGCTGAGAAGGTAAGGGAGAGACAGATTATAGAAGAGGTTAAATGTCAAGCAGAAAAGTTTCCATTTTATTGAAGAGTCTATCAGGAGCTGATGAAGACTTTTGAGCAGAAGAGTGATATGGTCAGAGCCTTATTTTAGGATTATTGGCATTTCCTACAAGAGTTCAACCCCTAGAAAGTAGCCTCCATAATGAGAAGCCCAAAAGAGTCTACCAAACAATTCAAGGGTAACATGAAATACTAGAGAGAGCTCCGGACTTGAAGGCAAGACAATCTGGTTTCAAATGCTGTCACCCATTTACTAGCTATATAACCATGGGCAAATCACTCAATCTCTCCAGACCTCAGTTTCGTCATCTGTGAAATGATGGATATCTACCTCTATGATCTTTAAAATCTCCTCTAGTGTTAAACCTATTGGCCTTGCTTAGCAGAGACATGGCAGCTAAGGGTAACACAGATAGAGAATACAAGCTCATTTGCGAAATATTATAGAGTACCGAATTGTAAAACAGCAAGCAACAAAGCGGGGTAGGAGGATAGTTCCTAAAAGTCTTCTCATGGGGTTTAACTAAGCCAGATTATTTTAAGAGATGAAACTAGAAAAAGGTTAGTAAATATATATTTATATTTTAAATGTATCAAACCTCTAAATGTTTCTATAACAAAATATTTTCTTTATTAAATAATAATACTACCTATTGGGAGCTCAGTGGATTAAGAGTCAGGTCTAGAGATGGGAAGACCTGGGTTCAAATATGGCCTTTGACACTTCCTAGCTGTGTGACCCTGGACAAATTACTTAACCTTCATTGCCTAGCCCTTACCACTTTTCCACCTTAGAACCAATGTACAGTACTGAGTCTAAGACAAAAGGTAAGGGTTATTATTACTTTTAAAAATAATAATAGCCATCTCTTATAGAGTGCTTTAAAATTTGAAAAGCACTTTATGTATGTTAGCTCATTTGTGGTTCTCACAACAATCCTGTGAATTAGGTTCTGGTATTATCCCCATTTTACAAATAAGGAAACCAAAGTTAAGTTAAATAACTTGCTGATAATCAGACAGCTTATGTCTGAAAAGATTTTAACTTAATTCTTCCTAACTCCAAGTTCCATGCTCCATTTTCCTGACTGATCCCAATTATCACTAGCATTGTTGTGAGATTTGTAAAGCTTTGTATATATGCATATATATTGTTGGATTTAAAAATCAGTCTGGCAGTCTACTGAACTATTTCTGGCCTGGGCAAGCTACCCCCAGCCCCCAAGGTTTCCCAGCACAGTCTTCCTTATCTCCCCCTATCATAAACCTAAAACTGAGGCTATCTTATCTGATGAATATTAACTTTCTTGAGGAATGTTTGTCTATGTTTGCCTGCTTTACAATATTTGCCTATTTAATGTATATTTGCCAAATGCTTCCAGACCCCTGACCCTGAAACCCCCCCCTCTCCAGATGCTTCCTGACCACCTGTCCCTGACACTACCTTGATAATTATGTATGTACCAACCCCCTTCCCCAAACATTTCTATATAAACTCTTGGCTGAGAATTCCAAGGGGTCGTTCAGGCATGCCTCTCTGCCTAGCGACCCTAGCTATTATTGCTAGTAAAGAATGAGCCTCTTCTTGCATATTGCATTGTCAGTGTGATTCTTCCTTCGGCCATGAACCTGGGTTAGGTGTTAAAATTTGGGTACAACAATATAATGTTATCACAAGTGATTCTCCCATCACAGCTATAAAGGATTGCTATTATTATCCCCATCTTATAGATAAGGAAACTGAGGCTGTAAGAGATTAAGCAATTTGTCCAGGGTCACAGTGTATTTGAGACAGGATTTGAACTGAATTCTTCCTAGTTCCAGCTCCCACACTCTATCCAATCTACCCTCTAGCAATGGAACCCCACTTGAATTCAACATCTCAACACATGAAGTACTACATCAGGAAGCAAAACTGGTACTCGAGAAAATGAAAAGGGAAATTGCAGTGAAGTAGAAAGAACATTGGATACAGAACCAGAGCACCGCAGTTCAAATATTTACTCAGCTACTCATTTCATTTGTGACCTTGAGCAACGTAAAGAACTTCTCTCAGCCTCAGGTTCCTCACCTCTAAATAAGAGAGTAGGACTAGATGACCTCCCAGAGCCCTTCCACCTCTAAACTGATATATTCCTATGAAAAGACTGGGAGAATGGCCATACCAGAACAAGTATACATGGAAGAAATCAATTGTGATGGTAACAATTTTGAAGCTGTTTAGGAACTGAATCTTGAGATATCTGAAATGTAACAGCTATAAAAAAAACTGAGATGATAGATTGCTTCTGAGAAAGACTGACATTTAATAATAAGAAAGATATGAATTAAAGTAACTGATTTTACCTCAGACCCATGAAATTGGCAAAGATGATAAAAGATAGTCAATATCAGAAGGGCAATGATGGCAAAAGATGAAAACGCCAAATGATAAAAGGCCTCTAGGAACATGAGAACATTAATATATCCCTGTGGTAGTTGAGAATTGGTATAACTATTCTGGAAAAGTTTAGAATGTTGTCATAATATTTATCAAATTGTTGGGTCCTTCATTTACTCAACAGTCTCACTAAAATGTATTAGAGTTCCTGCCTTCCTGAAGCCTCTCTGACACTGGCTATTTCTATCTTTAACCAACTTTGCCACTTTAATGAGTATCAGGTAAAACCTTACAGCTGTTTTAATTTGCCTTTCTATCATTAGTGATCTATAGCATGTTTATATTGTTGCTTATGGTTTATGACTACTCTTTTGAAAACTATTTGTTCATATTTATTATCTATTGAAGAACTCTTGATTTTATGTTTATGTGATTTCTTTGTATAAAAATTTTGAAGGTCAGATCCATATCAAAGTTTTCAAATGCAAAGATTCTTATAACAATTTTTATCCTATTATTATAGCTGATTTTATTAGCTATGATTTTATATTAGAAACTTCTAAATTTGACATAAGCAGAATTATCTGTTTTGTCTTTTGTAATGCCTCCTAGCATGTCTCCCTATAATAGTAAAAGTGAAGGAAACTTCTATTATCTAATTTTTTATGATGTGACTTTTTATATTTTGATTCCTTTTCCCTTTTTAATTTGTTTTGATTTTTGGTATAAGAAATTGGCCTAAACCAGTGATGGGCAAACTTTTTAAAGAGGGGGCCATAGGAAATGCTACTCTGTCAGTCTGTTTCCAAGGCAACTCTTTCAAAGTTTCATTGTATTGTATCCTATTCATTGTATTCGTCAGATTAGGAATAATGTCATGTGGCCAAGAAAATTTGCCCATCACTGGTCTAAACCATTCTTCTGCCAAACTATATTCCAGTTTATCTAGACATTGCTGTCAAAGGAGTCCTTCTCCTAATGATTTTTGTCCTTGAGGTTAGCAAATAATTATAGTGTTCACAGATTCTCTTTCATACTATACAGTCTGATCCACTGCCCTACTCATCTATTTTTTTAACCAGTAACATATAGTTTTAAAAATTAAAACAAATTGGGGCAGCTGGGTAGCTCAGTGGATTGAGAGCCAGGCCTGGAGACGGGAGGTCCTAGGTTCAAATCCGGCCTCAGACACTTCCCAGCTGTGTGACCCTGGGCAAGTCACTTGACCCCCCATTGCCTACCCTTACCACTCTTCCACCTATAAGTCAATACACAGAAGTTAAGGGTTTAAAATAAAAAAAAATCCTTAAAAAAAATTAAAACAAATTTAAAATATTTTAACATTAAAACAAAAAGCTTTCATTATTACCAGTTTCTAGTATAATTTGAGATCTGGCAATGTTAAATCTTATCATTCTTTTTTTAAATCTTTACTTTCTGTCAGTAATAATTCTAAGACAGAAGAACAGCAAGCACTAGGTGATTGGGATTAAGTGAATTGTTCAGTCACACAGCTAGGAAGTGTAAGCATTCATATTTTTTCATTTTTCCTTTGAAATTTTTAATCCTTTTTTCAAAATCAATTTTGTTATTATTATGTCTGATTTTGTAAAATAGCCTCTTCATAATTTTATCAGGATACTACTAAATTTGTAAATCAACTTAGACAGTATTATTTTTATTTCCTGGTGCAGTCTACCATAAACATTGATTATCTCTCCACTTATCTGAATCTTCTTTTATGTTTCTATAGAGTATTTTGAAGTTCTATTTATTTAACTTCCAAATGTGCTTTCATAGATTAATTCCCAGATATCTGATGCATTCACTAATAATTTTGAACATAATATCTATCATTCCCTTCTTGTTCTGTTAATACTACATCAAAATGTTGGTCATTTTCAATGTTCCCCCTCCAAAAAAAACCCTGCACTTTCTTTTATGAAAGCAATTGTCTTTATTTTTAGTTTTATCTGTTCTTCCTCTACTTTTTAATTTTGTTCTTTCATATTTACTCAGAATGAGTAAAAAAAAAATTAAAGAAGATCTTTAGTTTTTTTCTTCCGGGTTAAGATGGCGGCAGAGTAAGAAGCAGCTCTTAATCTCTCCTGACCGAAACACACAAAACTCCTCAAGGGGACATTAAAACAAGTCCAGACGAACGGAGGAACCCCACAACAGGGCACAGCGTGGAAGGTACGTGGAATCGAGACATTTCCAGGTTATAAAGGGCTCTCACTAAATCGCGGGCTGAGCAACCGCCCCACCCCCACCCCCTCCACACTCATCTACAGCTCCGAACCCAGCTAAAAAGAAATAGGGCAAGTTTGGGGCACCCATCGAGTCATCAGCAGCTCTGCGACCTGTTCCTGAGAGCAGCAAGACTTAGGACCCCATTAAGTCAAAAAACGCACGCAAAATCTGAGCGCGCGGGAGCAGAACGCTGGGCGCAGAGCGCAGGCTGAGCAGAGGCGTGGGTGGAGGCAGACACAGCCAGGAACTTAAGCCTAAGTGGGGAACCAGTGCAGACGGGTATACGACTGTGGAAGCAGCGCCCTGAGACTTGTAAAGAAACCTCCAGCAGAGGATCAAGCAAGAGGGCCCACCAGGGGGCTTGACCTTGGAAAAAACCAGAACTCAGACCTCAGGAGCCAATAGATTGCGAACAGACACTGAGCGCGAGGATAAATCTGAGAAGCTGCTGGGCTAATGATGGCTACTCAGCATCAGGAAGTTCAGAAGAGAAAGAATAATAACAAGAAAAAGAAGTCTTTAACACTCGACAGCTTTTACACAGAGAAAATCCAGACAATCGAGCAAACAGAGGAGGAGAACAAACAAGCATATGGACCCTCCTCAAATAAGGAAAACTCCTCACAAGCTATGGAAGAGTTCAAAACTGAGATTCTGAGGAAAATGGAAGAGATCTGGCAAGAAAATAACAGTTTAAAAGGTAGAATCTTGCAATTGGAAAGTGAGGCTCAGAAATCAAATGAACTGATAAGCAAATTGAACACCAGAAATGACAAGATTGAAAAGGAAAACCAAAAGATTATAGCCGATAACCAGTCCCTAAAGGCTAGAATCGAGCAATTAGAAGCTAATGATCTCTCAAGACAACAAGAACAAATAAAACAAAGTCAAAAGACTGAAAAAATAGAAGGAAATATGAAATATCTCAATGAGAGAGTGACAGACCAAGAAAACCGGTCTAGACAAGACAACGTGAGAATAATTGGTCTTCCAGAAAAACCAGAAATTAATAGAAACCTGGACTCCGTACTAAAAGAAATTATTCAGCAAAATTGCCCTGAAGTCCTACAACAAGAGGGCAATATAGACATCGAAAGGATTCATAGAACACCCACTAGATTCAACCCAGAGAAGAAATCGTTTAGAAATATTATTGCCAAATTCAAAAGCTTTCAAGCAAAAGAAAAAATCTTACAAGAAGCCAGAAAGAGACAATTCAAATATCAAGGAGCACCAATCAGGATCACACAGGATCTGGCAGCCTCCACGCTAAAAGACCGTAAGGCTTGGAATACAATATTCAGAAAGGCAAGAGAGCTGGGCCTGCAACCACAGATCAACTACCCATCAAAATTGACTATATATTTCCAAGGGAAAGTATGGGCATTCAACAAAATTGAAGAATTCCAGGTATTTGCACAGAAAAGACCAGGGCTAAATGGAAAGTTTGATATCGAACCACAAAAATCGAGAGAAACCTGAAAAGGTAAATAAGTTACAGAGGGAAAAGAAAGAAAACTTATAATTTTTAA
>NC_058134.1:155163546-155230069 GCF_016433145.1 Gracilinanus agilis | reverse complement strand
TGCCTGCCCTTTGACCCAGCCATACCATTACTGGGTTTGTACCCCAAAGAGATCATAGATAAACAGACTTGTACGAAAATATTCATAGCTGCGCTTTTTGTGGTGGCAACAAATTGGAAAAGGAGGGTATGTCCTTCAATTGGGGAATGGCTGAACAAACTGTGGTATATGCGGGTGATGGAATACTATTGTGCTAAAAGGAATAATAAACTGGAGAAGTTCCAGGCGAACTGGAGAGACCTCCGGGAACTGATGCAGAGCGAAAGGAGCAGAGCCAGAAGAACTCTGTACACAGAGACTGACATTCTGTGGTAAAATCGAATGTAATGGACCTCTGTACCAGCAGCAATACAATGACCCAGGACAATTCTGAGGGATTTATGGTAAAGATGCTACCCACATTCAGAGGAAGGACTGCAGGAGAGGAAACATATAAGAAAAACAACTGCTTGAACGCATGGGTTGGGGTGGACATGATTGGGGATGTGGACTCGAAACTACCACACCAATGCAACTACCAACAATTTGGAAATTGGTCTTGATCAAGGACACATGACAAAACTAGTGGAAATGCGCATGGGTAGGGAGGGGTGCGGGGGGGGGGGTTTGAAGGGGAAAGGAGGAGCATGAATCATGTAACCATGTTAAAAATGAATATTAATAAATGTTAAAAAAAAAAGAAGATCTTTAGCACATTTGGTGGACTCCTTATAAAAGTAGTAAGGAATGGAAGAAAAGGAGACCATCAGATAAGAAGATATAGAGGCTCTACACTTTTCTCCACTAACGGTACTATACACATGAATAAAGTTATGGATCCATGAAAACATTAAATCATTAAAACTAAAATAATAATCAACTCTCAATTTTCTATGGGAAAATTATCTATTTTCAAAATCCTATTAACATTACTTCTTTAACAATTTTTAGTAAAGAACTTTTTTTACAACAATGGAATCTTTATTCACTCTAGATCAAAAGGAATTAAAAGAAAATGTCTTTTAAGGGAGACTTTTAAAAAGAAATTGAAAACCAGCAAGTCCATAATTTCTTTGCCTCAGGAATAATATGTACTTAGATGTGGAGTAAAAGTGCTATAGGCTAGTGTTTTCCATTAGTCTGACAGAAGATACTTTACATTTTTATCATGCAGGAAGTAATGGAAAACTAAATGAGGAAGCTAGGAAGTTTTCTAATTTCTCCCATTTCATTTACTCTTTAGTAAACTACTTAGCTTGAAATATTCTGAACTCTCAGATGAGAGAAACCTAAATTCAAATATAAATACAAAAATACCTCTCAAAGGTTAAAATGCATGATTTGGGCATTAACTAGGTTTTGCCATGATCCTAAGGGAGATTCACATACAGACTCTTCAGATGAAAAACCATTATAATGAATTATTCTTAAATCCATAAAATATATGCATTTTTGTTTTTGTACTAGTATAATTTTGGTACTCACGTAAAAACTAGAGATAAAGAAGTCTCTCAGTAGTGAATCATTAAGTGAATATAAAAACTTCAAATTTAATAGAAGGAGTATTGCCAAGATAGGATTCCCACTAACATCTAAAAATCATTAACTAATTAATGGTGTATGATAGGATAAATTAATACTTAAAAATTTAAAGTTAGAGCAGAGGGCAGAAAGTCCGTGCCCTAGAATCAACCATCTTATTCCAGCTGCATTATTCTGTGGTCCCATATGCTTGTTTTAGATAATGACTGAAATGCTACCCCATTCCATTTGGAGAAGCACTGATATGAACTAGACTTTTCTTAAGAACACTACGAATCCCTTAAATAGCAATGGATACAAAGAGACCTGAACTGTTTCTTTCTCAAGTGATTTATGCCTTTTTTTAGCCACCAAATCTTACAACCTTTATTTATTAAGATAAAAAAATCAATATTTAATGTTGGGGGGGTTTATAAGGTTTTCAAGTTGGATAAGACTAGAGAAAATCCAATGGTATTTTCATAAGTTGTCTTGGCGTTGGTATAAGGAAGTCTATTTCAGAAATCTTGCCAAATCTTTCATTAAAATGTTCCAAGGAATTCTATGGGAGCTACTTTTGGTTGGAAGTACAACTAAGAGTTTCTATGAGGAAAATGAAGGTGAGCATAGGGAGTCCTCAACTTTCAAAAGTGTTATCTTCCAAAAATTTGCTAGTAAATTGGTTTGTTGGAATTGGAATGCTTTCTTTCATAGAAACAATGTTATAAATACTGGCTATGTTCCCAGGTTTCCTTCAAAAGCCTCTTTTACTTACAATTTAACTGATCTACGGTATTTTTATTTCTTATTATTTCTACCAGAAAATACCCCATTGTGCAAATAATGAATCCCCCTGAAAGATTCCCATTATTCTAATTCATACTGCATATTTCCCCTGGGTTTAAACCAGAGACCATATTTTACATAATTATAACTTCAAATAATGCAAATTCGGATATATACAACAAGGAAAGTTCAGTCATTATTACTACTAATCAGGGTCTAATGATACTGTTACTGTCAGTTATTCAAGGACAACCAGAGAAAGGAGTAGTTCACTCCTTCATTAAGGAAGTTTCCTGATGGCATACTCTCCATTGGAACTCTCAAACATTCAGCTATATCCTCCTGTGTTAGTGGATGAGTTCCCTGTGTGTATCACAAAACACTTTCACCCTTCTATTCACCTGAAGGTATCATGCCTTCAGACACACAGGGTCAATGGGGAAGTATATATGTAACTGTGGTAGTCTTCTTGGCTGACAGAGATGCTGAATTCATAATTGGCCAATGGCACTACCCTTTACTGTCTGACAAAGAAATTCCCCTAAAATGCAGGTTCCCTTCATTTCATCCCATCATGTCACCCTCCCCACTGATAAATTCTAGTGACTACCTATCATTTCCAAGATCAAATATGTAATTCTGTTTATCATTTAATGTCCTCGTCACCTGGTTCTCCCCACCTGCCTCCTTTACACCCTCCTTCCTGCCACACTCTTCAATCCAATGGCACTGACCACCTGGCTCTTCCTTGAACAAGATACTCTACTTCAGCTCTAGCCCCCAGGTCTAGAAAGCTTTCTCTAATCATCTCCACTTGTGATTTTCCTGGCTTTTCTCAAGTCTCAATGAAAATCTCATCTCTATAGTAAGCCTTTCCTAATCCCTCTTAATTCTCCTGCCTTCCCTCTCTCTGTTATTGAGTCCTCTCTATGTGGCTTGCTTATATATTTGTTTACTTGTCTATTCTATTTGATTGTGAGCTTCTTGAAGGTAAGCTCTTCTTGTATCTCCACCTAGCCTGGTATGTGGCAGGTGCTTAAGTGAATGCTTATTGACTCTGAAATTCCTGTTATAGTTAATTTTATCACTATTATTAGCCTCCCTTCCTGTGATGATTTCATTCCTTCGAGCTTTCTACAGCACTCGTGGTAAGCTCAAGCTCTGCTCATTGAGTAATAAAAGTATGCTAGTTAATGTTTCACAACCAAGAGCTCCAAAGAAACAAAAATGTGCATGCACCCATACTTTTAAATTTAATATGCATCATTAATACATTCTTATGCCTAGATAATCAACAAAACAATAAATCAAGCCCAGAATTGTACCAATCGCCAATCATTTGACTCTCCCAAGTCAAGTAAAACTGGCTCCAGCACATCCCTGGGGGGACCCCCTAGTGGAAGTCTGAAAACTCCATTGTATCTGCTACTACTCTGGTGTTTCTAAGGCAGTTGACCTCACACTGCTTACCCATGACTTTCTATACTTGAATTGATGGAAGCCAAGGCTCCTTATCATCCCTAAGTCCTCTGTCACTGGCTAAGTTGTCCATCACCATCAGGGTCGGCAGCAACTAATTTCAGCTATCACTGACTGACCTGACATTGAACTACAGTTCACTCAGTCAATGACACTGGTATGTCATATAATTGTTTCTGGGACTCTCATTATTACAAAAGTCCTGCCTAAAGAGCCTAGAGAGGTGGAACTAAATCCCTATTGTTGGAGAGGCTAAAGATGGTGAATCCCGAGTGTGGGATATCAAAACTGGATTAATAGATTTCCATGCTTGGGATCCAGTCTGGGAGTAGCTTCTGTGGGAGGGAAAGAGGGAGAGAAGGAAGGAAGGAGGAAGGAAGGAAGAAAGGAAGGAAGGAAGGGAGGGAGGGAGGTTGGGAGGGAGGGAGGAACTGAAAAAAACTCTTGCATTTTAATTTGCTTTTTTCCCCATTTTTAACTGAATGTCTTCAAATGCTATAGCTTACAGGACTGACATATCTAGATGAACATTGTTAGGTCAAGGAGACAAGTATTCAGTACACTGGCCCAATGTATATTTTCAGTTACTAGTTCTAGCCACTTCTTTATTTCAGGTGAGATAGGGAGACTCAGTCTCAAAAAAAATTTTTTTAAGCCTTCACAAGCAGTTAGTTTGCCCTTGGTAAAACGCCTCCTACAAAATTTAGAATCTAATGAGATCCTTAAAATTGTCAAGAAAATTTAAAGATGGCTATTTTAGTTTGCTTAGTTAATAACAATTACCACTAGTGCTTCCAGGTAAGAAGATCGTCCCAGGAACATTTTAGGCATCTTTTGAAATTTCTCTGTCCCTGATGGATCCATCAAATGTCCCTTTAAAATAAATCATAAAACACACAAAATAAGCATCTTTGAATATAACAAATATGTCATTAGTCCCAAAATATATATTGCCTTTAGTGCCTAAATTCTTCATAGTCTAGAGCAGAGGTTCTTTGCCTGGATTCCAAAGACCAGAGATTTGAGAGCTTCAGTAGGGAAAAATTATATTTTTATTTCACTATAATTGATTTCTTTTGCAGTCCTGTGTATTTTATTTTATACACCTAAAAAAGGTTTATAGACTTCCTATCCATAACACAAAAAAATTTTAAGAACCTCTACTCTAGAGATTATTTATAAATTTAGAGAGAGTAAGGAGGTTATCCATTAGAAAGATTAAGATTGATACTACACTATGAGAATTTCAACATCACTACAAAATAATTATATTTTATAACACATTACAGCTTACAAAATATTCATTTATATTCTGCTAGATTATAAATTCTATGAGGACAAGGTATGTATCTTAAGTAAATTTAGTATTTCACCCAGCTCCTAGCATAATGTTGTACACACAGTTGGTGCTTAAAGTTTTAAAAATAAGTTGGCATTATTTCATTAGAATCTTACAACATTCCTATGCATTATTATTCCAATTTCATAGATAAGGAAATGACTAAAAGAGGTTATGTAATTTGTCCAATAAGTGGCAAAATGGGGAATAGATTCCAACTCTTCTGATTCTCTACTCCAACACTTTTTTCCAGTATACTATGATACCTATCTAATATTTCATAAGTGTTTATTTTTAAAGAATATAAAGAAAAATACATACCATGAAATATTTTCAAGCCCGTTTCCAGTTAGTTCCATGATCTTTTTTTTCCCTAAAAATCTCAGTGGATCCTCTGGAGTTGAAATGAGTAGACCACTAAACAGGACCTGAAAAAAATGAAATAGAATAAATTTTCCCATGTCAGAGGCAGTTGTATCAACAAGAGATATGTTTTAACTTCATATTCCTTCTAAACAGAAGATACTATTTTGTCTTCATTTTTTCCAGTTTTCCTAAATACACTGTTTTAATTTTTTTAATGTACAAAATTAAATGCTAACTCAAATGAAATAATTACATTTTTATTTATGATCTTTCTTTCTTTGGTTGTTTCCAGGGTTGGGCATATTTTGCCAGATCAAAACTTATTTTACCTTCCCTCTTAAACCAAAAATCTAAAATGACATAGTCATCATTCTCTGTATGTTGTTCTTAAATTTAAAGAGTAATTTAATCATAGTCAACCTATATTTACACAATATCCCTTAGATCAAATGATGACAAAGTTATAACAGATTAGCTTGTGCAGGATGAAGGAAGCACTTGGCTTAAAATCAAGAAAACTCATCTTCATTAGTTCAAAGCCAGCTTCAGACACTTCTTAGCTCTGTGACCCTAGGCAAGTCATTTAATCCCAGTTGCCTGAACTTCTCCATCTGTAAAATGAGCTGGAGAAAGAAATGGTGAACCACTCCAGTATTTTTGCCAAGATGACCCCAAGTGGAGAAATAAAGAGTCGGACATAACTGAAATACTAAACAACATAAAAACCAACTCCTTAAGGGCAGCTAGTAGTACAATGGATAAAGCGCTAGGCTTAGATTTAAGAGGACTTGCTTTCTAATAAACTTAAGACTTTGTGACTCTGGACAAGTCATTTAACCTGTTCTTCTGTCTTAGAATTGCTAAGACGGAGAGTAAAGGTTTAAAATAAAGACTACACCAACAAAAAAATCAAACTGGGACAGAGAAGGAATTAAAATTGAAAGCTACAGATGGATAAATAACAATTATAGTCAAGAAAATGTAAGATGGTCCATTATGAAGGGCACATTTTCAAATGGATCACATTGAAGATTTGTTTTTCTAAATATCTATAATTGGAAATATTTTACACCTGTGCTATTTAGAAAAAGCTCATTCAAAAAATTAAATTCTAATTATTTAGAATATTTTCTGAATTCCTTGAAATCAATTGTCATATCATTATGCAAATTCACAATCTCTGACCTCTACCTGAAAGGAAAACCAATATGCATCATCTTTTTTTATTTTTTCCCCCTTCCACTTATTAGTAGGAAAATAAAGACATATTCTATCAGTGGAATTTAGGCTAACAACCTCACCCTATAAACATTCAGGACAAGGATCTTGAAAGACATGGGTTTTTTGAGGTGAATTTCAAAAGGAGTAAGCAGTGTCCAGTGTGTCCATTACTAGCTGGATAACATCAAACAAATCAGCTTATCTCATAACCCATTAGTGCCTTCATCTGTAAAAAAGGAATAATAATAACTCTCCCACCTGCTTTACCAGGTTGTACCGAAAACTAATAAACGTGTTAGATTAGTCTGGCATAGTGGATAGAGAGACAACTAGAAGATCTGAGTTCAAGTCCCACTGCCTAACATATCTCCTCAATATCTTGAGCAAGTCATTAAGCTCCTGATGCCAGGCAACTCTAAGATTATTCACTGCATTAGAGCTGTCTATCTACCTTCTCTAGAAAGAGTTTCATCTTTGGGAGTTTCCTATACCAAAGAAATAATAGTTCCTGAACCATTTCACTACTCCCCACCTCAAAAAAGAGATATTAAATATATATGAAAGCACTTTGTTGACTATAAAGTATGGAGGTACTATTGTTAAATAAGGGAATATGGAGTCTTTTTTTAATTTCAAAACAATGGAGACCTGACTCACTATTTTTCTAGGAAAAAATCATAGGATAAATCAAGGAAACAAAACCTAAAATGTTAATATGATTGTGTAAAAACAGCTCAGCTGAAATTCCGTTGGGATCTATTGTTAAAGATAAAATAAAGTTGTTATTCATCTTACCAATGACAGATGGAGATATTTCAGATTTTACATATTGATATTTATAAAGTAGTTGTAATTCCATATTCATATTTATTTAGTTGTAGCATAATATCAATATGACAATATGACTCAAAAGACCAACAATGATTTTTTTGGTGGCTTAAAAATATGGATAATATAACCCAATAATTAATTAACTTAGCTCTTACTCAGAAGTACAGGTAAAGTATGAAATCACCCACAGAGTAACCATACAGACATTAATCAGGTCTTTCTTAAGGTTGATCTTCACAACCACAGAACAGAGGAATCTTACACAATTTCCCACATAATAAAGGCTAAAGAAATATTGTACCAAGAGATATAACTAGCATACCACATAAACTTTTTTGCCTGGGGAAGTATAAATAGTACCTTGGATAAATGGCATAAAATTCATCCTCAAGTCAACTTTTAAAACCAGGACACTAGTGACCTGGTGTCCAGAGACTCTAGGAATACTATGAAGAAACTGAATGAGACCACTTAACCAGGAAGGTCAGGGAAACAGGGTAAAAAGGCATAGCCAGCAAACATTTCCTGTGAACAGTGAGGACATGGTGAAAACTCTATCTGAATTGCCTTATATTAATTCATTTTTCATACTAACTAGGTATTATGTTGTTCTTTTACTACCAAAGGAATTTGCTGTACTAGGGCAAATCACAGGTGTACCACCCTGTACTCTAGTTATAGTTTCTTTCTGTATGAAAGTGAGCCACACTGGCCATCTCAATTTTTAAATTCACATTATAATGGCAAAAATCTCAACCTTGCTTTGATTTTCTATACCTTTGTACTCAATGCAACTCAGCTAGTTCACTCAGAACTAATGTTTCCATTACCCATTATCCATCTTATAAACATTTTTACTACTCATTCATTTTCCCAGAGAATGGCCAAGAGGGAGAGAAAGGAGACAAAATTAAAAACATTTTGGCATTTGCTTGATAAACTCTTGGTGAAAGTCATCACAATGAATAAACATTTCCTAAGTACTGACTAAAGATGGGAAATCATACAAATTGTTAGGAAAAAGTATAAGATGCAGGCATTGCATAGAAAAAAATAAGTAACAGGCGAAGAGTGACAATTAATAAATGCTACTGGATTTTTAAAGATATAACTACCAAGAATTGGGTCTTGAAGAAGTCAAGAGACTTCAATAGACATAAATGAGGCATGAGATATCAAGTAGATTTCAAATCTCTCTGATAAAGGAAAACATGTAAACAAAAACATGGAGATTAGAAAGAGCAGAATGAGAATAGGGAATCTCAAGTAGGGCAGTTTGGTTGAAAAATGGAGACCATGAAGGGATCATAGGATCACAGATATAGAGCTGAAAAGGATGAAATAAGACTGGAATGATGTGAGAACTAGACTGAAAAGTGCTGTGAATATTGGAATTAGATTATAATTTATTATAGGCTCCTTGAGAGTAAAGATAGTTCCATTCTTGGTATTTCTATCCCCAGTGCTTAGCACACTTGTTTGTCAACTAGTTTTTTGATAAGCAATGGAAGAGAAACTAACAGTTTTTGAGTAGTACAACAAAATTATGAATTGTCCATTAAATTATTCGGATTAAAGTCTTGTTATGTATTTCACTTATACCCTTTTTAGTGTATTTTATAATGTAGTTATTTTATGTATTGTTTTATAATCCTTACTAAATCACAAAACCAAATATTTAGAGCTAGGAGAGGATCTCAGTGGTTACCTAACCTAACCCCTTCATTTTCTGGATGAGGAAATTGAGTTTTAGATAAGCCTATCACTGGAGCTAGATTCCAGTGCATTGGTTCTCAAATTTTTTTTATCTTAGGATCCCTTTCTTTTTATCTTTAATTTTTTCCTAATTTCATATAATAAGTTTTAATTTTTTTATTTTGAATTCCAAATTTTCTCCCTCTCTGCCTCCCTACTGTTCCTCTTCCTTAAGAGGGCAAGCAATTTGATATAGATTGTACATGGGAAAATGTGAAATATATTTCCATATTAGCAATATTGTGAAATAAAACACAAAGCAAAAATATATATATATATAAAGAATTTTTATTTAAACAATTTATAAAAATTTAAAAATTAAAAAATTTTTTAAATATGCTTTGATCTTCATTCAGATTCCATCATCTAAGAAGGGTGGATCAATGGAACAGATTGGGGTAAATGACAGTAGCAAGATAGTGTTCAACAAACCCAAAGATCTGAGCTTTTGGGACAAGAACCCACTATTTGATAAAAACTGCTGGGAAAATTGGAAAAGAGTAAGAGAAGAATTAGGTTCAGATCAACATCTTATACCCTATTCCAAGATTAATTCAGAGTGTGTAAATGACTTAAATATAAAGAGGGAAATCATAAACAAATTAAGTGAACATAGAGTAGTATACCTGTCAGATGTATGGAAAAGGAAGGAATTTAAGACCAAACAAGGAGATAAAGAACACAACAAAATGTAAAATGAATAATTTTGATTATATTAAATTAAAAATTTCTGTACAAATAAAAACAATGCAACCAAAATTAGAAGGGAAGGGAAAAATTTTATAACAAAAACCTCTGACAAGGTCTCATTTCTCAAATTTATAAGGAGCTGTCAATTATACAAAAAAATCAAGCAATTCCTCAGTTGACAAATGGTCAAAGGACATGAATAAGCAGTTTTCAGATAAAGAAATAAAAACTATTCAATTCTACTTTCTATTTCTCCAAAGGTTTTTCATCATAAATCCTTTGGAATGCTCTTGGATCATTGTATTGCTGAGAATAACTAAGTCATTCACAGTTGATCGTTGTACAATATTGCTGTTACTATATACAATGTTCTCCTGGCTCTGCTCATTTTGCTTTATATCAGTTCATGTAAGTCTTCTCAGAAAAACTGATCAGTTCACAAATCAACCTAAAATGCATTAGTGTCCCAATTTTTCCACTTCCCCTCCAAAATGTGTCATTTCCCTTTTCTGTCACATTAACTAATCTGATAGGTGTGAAGTCATAACTTTGAGTTATTTTAATTTGTATTTCTCTAATCAATAGTGATTTATTGCATTTTAACATGAGTATAGATAGCTTTGTTTTCTTTTGAAAATTGTTCATATCTTTTGATCATTTATCTACTAGGGAATGCCTTGTATACTTATAAATTTGACTCACTTCTCTATATATTTTTAAAATGAGGTCTTTATGAGAGAAACTTTCTATTAAAAAAGCTTTTCCCAGCTTTCTATTTTCCTTCTAATCTTGCCTGTATCGGTTTTGTTTGTGCAAAAAGCTTTTTAAATTAATATAATAAAAATTATCCATTTTATGTCTTATAATGCTCTGTCTCTTCTTTGATCACAAATTCTTCCCTTAGCCATAGATTTGACAGGAAAATTATTCCATGCTCCCCTAATTTGCTTATGATAGCACCCTTTTTGTCTAAGTCATATATTAAGTCATGTTTTTCTTAAGAGATTGTAGGGGGGACAGCTGGGTAGCTCAGTGGATTGAGAGCCAGGCCTAGACACAGGAGGTCCTAGGTTCAAATCCAGCCTCAGACACTTCCCAGCTGTGTGACCCTGGGCAAATCACTTGACCCCCATTGCCTACACTTACCAATCTTCCATCTATAAGTAAATACACAGAAATTAAGGGTTTAAAATTTAAAAAAAGAGAGAGAGATTGTAGGATGCACCTTACGTAATAATTGATTGTAGAGAAAACTGCAATCCAATCAAATGTATTAAAACTTACTCAAAATAATATTATTTCAATAGAATTAAATCTTGAAAAAGGAGATGAAAGAGTAGGGCGGTGATGGCAAACCTATGATACACATGTCAGCACTGACACGTAGCCATTTTTGATGACATGCAGCCTCATACAGAGAAGTATGGGGCTGCATGCTGAGGATGAAACATTTGCTGTAGTGTAGTGTAGACACTCTGCACTATAGATGACAATTCTACCTATATTAATTTACTTATTTTAGTCTATTAAATACAGTTATATATTACAATTATACATTTTTGTTGTTTAAACTACAAATATCGCAAAATTATGGTTCTTTTCTCAAAGTGACACACCACCTGAGTTATGCTCGGTTTTTTGCCCATCACTGGGGTAGGAACTGACTAGTGATTTACTTAGTACTGTTCAAAGGAAAAGGTTCTCCTATTGCAGATAGCCAATACTGTTTAATTTAATTGATTCTTTAGACAATTCATCAAACTCTCCTAACTTGGGGGAAATCAAATTCATGAGCCAAAAAAAGCTGAGGACCAGACCCAGGACTTGAAGAGATGCCTAAGGGTGCTGACCACTACTCTTAGGGACTCAGTTGGACCAATCACCTAACTTTTCTCTCTCCAACTCATCATTTTTTAGCTGCAGTACCAGTGATGCCAGAATGATCCCTTTTAACACAATCTGCAACCCACTTTGAAAGCTTGCTTGTTTTCAAAATATGCAACTATATTCCAGGCGAACTGGAGAGACCTCCAGGAACTGATGCAGAGCGAAAGGAGCAGAGCCAGAAGAACATTGTACACAGAGACTGATATACTATGGTAAAATTGAATGTAATGGACCTCTGCACCAGCAGCAATACAACGACCCAGGACAATTCAGAGGGATTTATGGTAAAGAACGCTGCCCACATTCAGAGGAAGGACTGCAGGAGAAGAAACATATAAGAAAAACAACTGCTTGAACGCATGGGTCGGGGTGGACATGATTGAGGCTGTGGACTCAAAACTACCACACCAATGCAACTACCAACAATTTGGAAATGGGTCTTGATCAAGGACACATGACAAAACTAGTGGAAATGTGCATCGGCCATGGGTGGGGGGAGTGCAGGGGGTGAAGGGGAAAGTAGGAGCATGAATCATGTAACCATGTTAAAAATGAATATTAATAAATGTTTAAAAAATATGCAACTATAGTTGGTATATTAAGAATGCTAATTATGAAGGAACTCAAGGGTATGAGTACTTGATGTAATACAAATTATACCTTTTAAAACAGGCAGCCAACAATTCAGATACTCCCTCTGCTGGACAATTTTTTTTTAGAAGTAATTTACTTTTTCATAAACATTAAACTCTATTCTAGACTTAGAATTTTAAGATGATAGATTTGGAGCTTAAAGTCCATTTTACAGGCCATCAAGTCCAACTCTTTAATTCTGCTGATTGGGAAAATGAGTCATTTATGTATAATAAAATCATAATCATAACCATAATAACTAACATACTACATTTAATGATTTATAAAGCACTTTACAAATGTTATCTAATTTAATTCTCAAAACAACCCTGAAAGAGAGGAGCAATTATAAACTTTTTATAAATGAGTAAACAGATGCTGACAGACATTAAGTGACTTGTCCAAGGTCACAAGCCTAAGAAGTGTTTAAGGCTATATTAGAAGACAGGTCCAAGGCTTGATCCACTGTGGCATCTGACTTTCCCAGGGTCTATTGTTATTGTTTGTCTTTCAAAGAGAACCAATAACATCATGTCTTGACTTGTTCCTGAAGTGGATTTAAGTGAAGCAGAGTAGAGTTGCACAAAATAGTCAGCCTCTCTCTCTCTTCCAGATTCATCCAATTCCAGTGGCAAGACAAAAATCAGGAGTGGTGTCAGCCTGTATCGTAGTGATGACCTTAGCATTTCTGATGTCTGACCAAGCTTTAAGCTCTCCACAGCATCTGCTTCGTCACCTGCATAGCCACTGGAGCAAAATATTTTCATCCACTCACTCCACCAAAGGAAGTCTTCACACACTTGAAATAGGCACAGATTTATAACCCATCAGTTACCCTCAACCTGGTTTTTAGCCCATCTGCAGAGATGGCTTACCAGGATGGAGCCACTGTAAATACTCCAGCTTCTGAGAGTCGTAGGTGAGAGTTAAGTGCCAAGTGGACACCAAAGGTGAATGAGCAGCCTGAAAAAGGCTTGACAAACCCTCACAAAAAGAGGTTCTAATGCTTCTTGAATACTCATATATACTCCTACATTGTATGTACTCTCTTACCCACTGATACTGGGACTATAAACCCAAAGAGGTCAAAGAAAGATATTTAGAGCAGCACTTTCTGTACTGGCAAGGAACTAAAAAATTGGAATTTACCCATCAAGTAGGGAAAGGTTGAACAACATTTGGTATATGATTATAATGAAGTACTATTATACTGTAAGAAATGATGAAGGAGATAGTTTCAGAAAAACCTGAGAAAAGTGATGCAAAGTGAAATGAGCAGAACTAGAATTTATACATAACAGCAACACTGTAATGACAAACCACTTTGAAGGACTTAATAACTCTGATCAATGCAATGATTAACCACTATTCAAGAGTGCTGATAAAGATACATGTTACTCACCTCAACAGAGATAGGATTCAAGATGCAAAATGATACATAATTTTTGGATATGGCCAATATAGGAATTCGTTTTGCTCAACTATGCATATAGTAATAATAAAATAACTAATATGTGCCAGGCAATGTGCTTTTAAACATGTTACAATTTATTATCCCATTTGATCTTCACAACATCCTAGGGGAAGCTAGTACTCTTATTGTTATTCTCATTTTACAGATGAGAAGCCAGGGCAAAAAGGATAAGAGATTTACCTGAGGTCACACAAAAATAAGTGTTTGAGGCTGGATTTAAACTCAGGTCTTCCTGACTCCAGGCTGTGCCACTTAGCTATCCCAAAATAATATTTTTGCTACCTACTTCACAGGATTTATTTGAAGATGAAAACAGATAATGGGTATAAAGTATCATATAAAAATATAAGTAACCATTATCATTATTTCCTCTAGATGAGATCCAGTTTTAAGACATTATCTCAAGTGCATTTGTAGATAAAACTGGACAAAAAATGATATACACAGAAAATAAAATGGATCTGGCTTTTCATAGTGATTTCTTCACTTTAAACACATTTAGACTACAGCATCTCTTTGCCTGAAATACTAAGGACATGGTAATGGCACATAAGAAGATAAAGTCAAGATATTACTGAACCTAACCAAGAATATAGAGAAGTTCACACGGGGCACAACACAATTTTTAAAATACTCTTAATAGGTACTTAAGCTCTCTGAGACTGGGAAAGATTCCAAAAGAATGGAAAATGATTATAAATGATGCTTTTAATAAAGAAAAAAAAGTAACCAAAAAGTTACTCAGTTGCTATTGTCTTTTTTCTTATCTGTAAATGGGGTCATGAACACATTGAAGAGATCTCTAATGAAAACACAAGAATAGGTCACATTTTTATGGTAAGAGGGCTGACTAAAACAAAAAGAATATAAGTTGTCAAGATCCTTTGAAAAAATAATCCAATAAAAAATTAATTTTACCCCAAATTTGACATTAAACATTGAAAGCTAATTGCTTTCTGAATATTGCAGAGCACTCTTATGGACCCCCAAATTTTCTATAAAATCATAAGCCCATGTTCTATACAAACATTTTGCCAAAGTTCATGTATGGCATTAAGACCTGGAACACCACACTACCTTTGAAGAACTATTTTAATTTCATACCAATTGTGACATTAAACATTATTGACTTTGTTTCTATATTCTGCCACAGTCATATTAGTCCAAAATATATTTTCTCTTTGAAATAAAAAAAAGGTAAGAATAGGAAGTCATATATAGAGAAATTGGGTCCATTTAAGTCTATCGAACAGGGAAAATACATGGTGAAAGTATTTAGGTGTATTGGTTATGACAAAGTCATTATGTGATTAAACTGAGCTGCAGTCTACTATACTGTGAAGGGTTTCTGTTAGAATCACCAGGAAAAATTTAAAGGGCATAATGAATCAAAAACATATTGGCACAGGAATATCATCACACTCCTGTTTCAGGCTAGGTTTGTATATTCTTCTGAGGGGAGCATGAAAGCGATAATCTAAAATTCAGTTATCCAACAACTATATATCTAGAATACATCTAAGAACCAACACTCAAATATTCACAATGGTCTGTGATCTCATCAATTCAGGAGTTCTCTCTAATGATGCAGATTATAATCTATTCATGATTGATCAACCTGTGTGACTCTTGTCCATGTTCTCCTGAAAGTTAACCATAGTAGATAGTCAGGCCTAGAGACAGGAACTCCTATGTTCAGATCTGGCCTCAGACACTTCTTTCTTCTGTTAAAGGGATTTTCTTACTCTCCCTCTGTCTCTTTAAGAGCAGAAGATTTCTAAGTAAGAGCCAAGAACTGAAAGGCTGCTTTGAGAAAGAGCTGAAGATTCCATTACCTAGGAGACGAAGAATATATATATAAGGAGAGACAGTTGAGAGTTGAGGATTCTTGCACCTAAAATTTCTTAAAAAAAAACAAACCCTATTCTAACTGTCTTCAAGGACGGGTTCTTCTGCCTGGGCAATGCCAGGCCTAAATACCTATATTGTCTACCTAAATTTATCCCCCATCTACCTAACTAAGCTAATCAATAAACATTAATCACCTACAATCTCCTTAAATCTATTTCTCTATTCCAACTGTCAGTAGTAAAACTCCGTCACTTCTTTTCTTTCTTTCTTTCTCTCTTTGTCTAGCCCCTGCTGTTCTGTAACATTTGTTTTACTTGGATACTTCTTTCTCTTGATTTTTGTGGCTATTAGATGTAATTATAGTATGTATTATTCTTATTCTCTTTTCATCTCTTCATATAGTTCCCTTATTTTCTATTTCCAATATTTGTCATTTCTAATAACTGAATTAATTATATATGTAAAATAACAATTACATAAAATATCACAATCTATCCATTTCTCCCATTCATTGCATTTGTGTTATTTCCAATTATTCTGTCATTACAAACAAAGCTTCTATGATAAGAATATCCTTCATTCCTAGTCTTCTTAGGAATTCCTCACTGGTTATATGTTGTAGCCTCTTCACATCCATCATGTACTTTTTTATTTCCTCCTATGAGATATTCATTTTTAGTTCTTCCAAAGCAAGAATGTTCTAGGTCTTGAAGCTATAAGGCAACAGTGGCAAAATGTATGTATTAAAAAGATGGGCTTCTGCTTTTATGGAAAGCTTGGAGGTCCATAAAAGTCCTTTGCAACTTCCTGTCAGTAATTAGCCTGTTCTTCTCCTCCTGAAGAACCAGTTTGTTTTTATTGTTCAATTGTGTCAAACACTTCATGACCTCATTTAGGATTTTCTTGGTAAGATACTGGACTGGTTTGCCATTTCCTCCTCCCATTCATTTTACAACTGATAAAACTGAAGCAAACAGGGTTTTTTAGAGGGAGAGAGATTCCAGAAAGAAGCTACCAAAAAGATTCCAGAAAAAAAGTCACTGCCTCTGACAAAGGTGTCCATCAGATTCTGGAACCAAATTAAAATATAATGGGATAATGTTTAACAAAATGAATAAAATATAAAATATTTTTTAAAAAACATTAATTTATAGTATTCTAAGTAAATAAGTAAATAGCCCAGAGAGTTCTGTTTCTATTTCCACTGGACACCACTGCTTAAGTTTGACCCCATTCCATTTTACCTCACTCACTAAAGTGTTCTGGAAACTTCCCTTTAGGAGAGACTTTGGAACTCTCTCAGTTGGGAAAGCTCCCAGTGGAAAACCTCATTCATTCTGTATATTCTTTTAATCTGTATGACTTCTCTGATTTCTTTGTGCTATGATAAATGGGCTTATTCACTATTCATTACAGTTACCTTTTGTGGAAAGGGAATTAAGGCTTTGAATAAAGCTTAAGGCATTCCTTTCTAGTTATAGGATAGTGACCAGGAAAAACAACTTAAAACCTAGAAATTATTTCCCCTAGATTAACAATATTTAAAGCAGGAGGAGGGGACCAGGAATATAGATATAATTCTAATCCAGTCCCCTTTGAGCATCCAGCCTCCTCAACCAACTCTCCTGCTCTACCTCAGGCAGGAATCAGTTTGCCTTAGAGAGGGATGGGTGAGATTCCAGAGATTCACCTTTCCTTTGGAACAAATTTACAGGAGCTCAACTTAAAATATCTAAAATGCCTTCTAATGCTAACATTCTGAATTAGTCAATCCCCCTAGCTTCTTAAATGACGGTATGTGATAGGTCCCAGATCGCAAACCTGTTGCCTCTGGTTACTTCTAAAAGGTGGTGAGTAGAGGGAGCTTAATTCACTTTACTTTAGGCCTTGGCCTTTGGACTACTCCCAGTAGACTTCAACTCAAACAGTTCAGAATAGGCTTGAAATGGTCCCCTGCAAATACTATTTCTTCCTAAAGATATTTCATAATTTGTCCCATAAATTCCTGGACTACTTCTCAACCTCCTCTCTAGAAACCTTCTAACACAAGCAATACTCTAGCCTACTCCCTGGCCAGCCCAGGGATTATAATAACACAGTGCCTGGTATGTAATATTTATTGACTGACTAATTAGTAAATATTTCCCAAAGAATCTCAATTTGAGGAAGTACTCACACCAGCCATCACTTCAAACCTGACTCTGCCCATGTCTCAGCAGACAAATCCTTGACCTTCATCACAGGGGTACCTTCCTCCATTCTTCCCCAACCTTTTAGCACCCTTTATCTGTTCTCTTCCCTGATTAGAATATGAACTCTTTGAGGGCAGAGACTATTTCTTTGGCTTGTATCTGTATTTCCAGAACTTAGCACACTGCCAGACACATAGTAAGCTCTTAACAAATGTTATCTGCCTATCTAACTCAAAAGTATGTGTAACAATTTTTTCAAATGAAAAAACAGAACCAGGTTGTCAAAAGCCTGAGTTAGATAAACTAGACCAGGATTTCTTAATCTTTTCCATATCATGGACCCTTCTGGTAAGCTGACAAAGCCTATGAACTTCTTCTCACAATTATGTTTTTAATGCATAAAATATAACAGAGTTTCAAAAGGCACAACTATATTGAAATTCTGTTATCAGAATATTTTTAATGCAACAGAATAATATACCTATTAGTGTGCCTAAAACTACTGTAATTTCAGTATAACGATGAGAATAAATACTATTTCAAAATAATGGTAGGGCTTAGAAACTTTAGCCTGTCATTCAAAGTCCTCTAAAAACTAAACACATGCACAAAAAATACATAGGAAAACAAGCTCATAAACCCTAAATTAAGAGCTCTTTTACTAGATTATATGCTGAAACAGATTAAAAAGATAGTGGGAAAAACAAAATAAATTAATTTTAAAAAATGTTAACTACTGGAGAGGCTTTAGAAAAAAATACTAGAATACATTTAATACATTCTGTAGGTACATACTAAAATAAATAAGCTGCAGCTGGTAAAAAATGCAGGAAAACTGTTAGCTAAAAGAATGACCAATAAGTAATTACTATGTTTTCATTTATAAAAGTCATGACATGCTAAATTGAAGAATAGCCATATGTACTTTTTAAATTTATACTGAAATTATCAATAATATGGAAATAGGTCTTGATCGATGACACATGAAGAAACCAGTGGAAATGCACCTAGGCTATGGGGAATGGGGGTGGGGGGAAAGAGCAAGAACATGAATCATGTAACCATGGAAAATTTTTTTCTAAAAAAGTAATTAATTAATTGGATTAAAAAATTTATACTGAATATAGCTTATTTGTACATGGTGGGATGCATGTTCTCTCTCCCGGTAGATTGTGAGCTCCTCAAAAAGGGAAGGAAAAGGAAGGAAAGGGAAGGGAGAGAAGAAGAGAGGAAAGGAATGATAACCATATGTAGCTTTTTAGTCCAAAGAGAAACAGGTTACCTATCATGAATGACAAAAGATCAGTGTTGTAGGGGAGAAAACAAGAAAAAAATATTACCTCACATTTTTATAAGACCTTTAAAGAATACAAAGCATTATCATCCATAGCATTTATATATAACAAAGATTTACAAAATACCACATGTAATATCATTTGATCTTCACTATAACTCTGAGAAGAAGGCATTATTGTCAATACTTCATAGATGAGGAAACTGAGGCTGAGAAATTGCCCAGAGTCACAGCTAGTCAGTACCTGGGCCAGAATTTGGACTCAGAACATTTATCTCTTTTGACCTCCGAGTCAAATCCTTTAGAACTCTGGACGTTATCTAGCTGGAGCTTCATGATAACCTGATGAGGTTTTGAAGACATTTTTATCCCTGTTTAACAGATGAGGAAACAAACTCATAAAGGTGACACGACTTAATCAGGGACACACCAATAAATGTACAGAAGTAAACCACGAATCCGAGTCTCCTTCTGACCCTCTTTCCACCATTCCAGACTGCCTAAATCGTCCACACCACATTTGTAGCCTGATATAAATGACTAAGTGGGCAGTTAGAGTAAAAACAGACTAGATCCGTAATATGGAGAAGTTGATCTGTAAAAGGAGGAAAGTGGACAGATCAAGGTCTAGTTTGGGTCGAAAAGAGTCTTTAGTCATTGTGTAAGTCTGACGCCCTCATTTTACAGATTTACGAACTCCGGTACAAAAAGGTTTTGTTTTGGTTTTTTTGTTGGGTCAGTCCGGAGTGTCCAGACCTGTGAGGGAGGCCGCGGGCTTGGGAGCCTGCTCGTTCTCCGCCAATGGCTGGTCACCCTGTTCCCTGTTCAGCCCTAGTACCTCGGACACCAGGGGTAGGTCCTGCTGCCTGAAGCAGTTCTTCATCTCTAGGGTGGCATCGTTCAGGGCAGACCATCTTTGGGTCTGCCCTGGTGGGCTGGGCCTAGCCAACTCTGGAGGGCAATAAAGCCAAGCTTTTCCTCTTCGTACTCCAGCACCGTTCTAAGCCTGCGGCTGCCCCAGGGTTCTCTTTTGTGTGCGTTGCTCCTGACAACCAGGAACTTGGGCACCTCCCTCCCCATCCCCCACAGCAGAGGACGCCTGCGCCTGACAAGATGGACGGCACAACCGCCTGAGCCCACGTTAGGGCCAAGCTGACCTTTCGGGGAACAATTCAAGGAATCACAAACTTCGATATGGGAGTGAGGAGTAAGAATGGGATAGAAGAGTTTTTCTAGGCCACTCATTAAGGCTGTTATTCATGCCACAAAAGCGTTTATAAAAGCGCCTTCTCAACACAAGGAGCTGGTGCAGCAAAAAGACATCCAATCCAGGTGTAATGGGTTAGCTTGGGAGTCAGGAAGATGAGTTCAAATTCTGATTTTGGTATGGTGCAAATCCCAGACAGGTCAATTACCCTCTCTCAGACTCTATTTCCTTTTCTGTAAAATGGAGATAATATTACTCAGATAATATTAATCAGAAGAGTTAATACATTAAAAGCAACTTTCAAACTTTATAGAAATGCTAGTTATTTATCTGTGTTTTTCACTAGCACTAAATTCTCATATAAGGATCAGAAGTGAAGAATTCAAGTGTTTGTGCCAAATTAACATGCCTGGCCCTTCTAATTTCAAGCTTTGGTAGTAGATCTCTTGAATCTGGTGACATCTATGGACCCCTCCTCAGAATCATGTACTTAAATAAATAAAATAGTTATTAGGAAATAAGTAAATTATATTGAAATATGAATTTTTTCCCAAGACAAGTTAATGAATCGTGTGAACTATGCATGGACCCTGGCTTCTAGAGCATCTTTCCAGATGGATTGGTCCATATTTCTCACCTTCTCCTCCCTTTTAGCAAATGGAGGGAAATCTTTCTCTTACAGCTCTTCCTAGATCTAAAATGGGACAGCACGAAGACCTGTTCTTGGAATTGTCAGCTAGGGAATTATCTGGAGTGTGGCTATGTGCACACGAGGTAGGCAAAGATAAATGCAACTTCCACAACAAATTCTAGGCCCCATCCTCTTCTACATGCAGAACTACATTGTAATAGCCAGGTTTGCAACACCGGTGTGCAGTTTCTATCCAGCCAAGGGCGGGTGGTAGGGAAGGCGGAGCTGAAATTCCCATTTCCGATCCGGCAGAGCTTGACCGCGCACATGCGCACTAACAATCCTCTCACGTGTTCCCATCCAGAAGCTGCACATCGCTCCAGCTCACAGCTGCGAGTTTCCTGGGAACAACCTCTCATCCCCTGCTGTGCCGCGGCCTTGTTAGGGCAGCATGGGGAGGTCCCGGGAGGCCGGCTGGGTGGCGGGCCTGGTGCTCGGGGCCGGCGCTTGTTACTGCGTTTACCGACTGGCCTGGGGGAGAGAAAAAAGCCGGAAGACGGCTACTGCGTGCGAGAGCCCAGGCTGCCCCGCGGGGCCTGAGCTGACGCTGCTCCAGCGGGCATCCCGCCTCCCCGTGGTATCTAGCCCCTCCTCCTCTGCAGGTGAGCGCCCTCTTCCCACTCACCCCCCGGAGACCCGGGATTGGGGAGGGCGGGGGAGGCCGGACCCCAGGCGCAGTTTTCAAACCTCCCTATTGCTGTGTCCTCCTCAAGAAATGCGACCTGAGGATTGGAGGCCTGGGCAGCCCACGGTTGGGCGGGGTTTGCAGTCCTCTGAGAACTCAGACTTTGAAAAGAAAAAATGCTCCCAGTCCACTGAGGAGGCGGATCGAAAACCGTGCTGGCCTTGGAGCCAAGTTAAATAGACTAGCTCTGGGCAAGTCAATTCACTTCCAACTGCCTCAGTTTCCTCAACTGTAAATTGGAAATAATAAGAGCATCCTACCTCCCTGAGTTGTTGTGAGGCTTAAACCTAGTGATAACAGCTTGAGCACTTAACAGGGTTTCCTTTCCTAGAGTTTTGAAGGGGGTGTTAAATTTCTGCCTCTGCCTAGGTGATTTTTTGGAAAACTATTTTACCAATTACATGTAATAACCATCTTTCACATACGTTTCCTGAAAGTTATAAGTTCCAAATTGTCTCCCTCCTTCCCTTCCAGGAGATGATAAGCAATTTGATCCAAGTTATACATGTACTGTCATGCTAAGCATATTTCCATGTTGTTCATTGTTGTAAGAGAATACTCATATAAAAACAAAATCCCCAAATAAAAACACAAACTACAGTGAAAAATTATATGCTTTAATCTGCATTCCAACTCCCCCAGTTCTTTCCCTTGAGGTGGATAGCATTCTTTGTTATAAGCCCTTCAGAATTGGCTACTGCTTAGAGTACTGTGTACAATGTTCTCCTGGTTCTGCATCAGTTCATGTAAGTCTTTATAGTTTTTTCTGAAATCATTCATTCATTCATCATTTCTTATAACAATATTTTATCAACACCATATACCACAATTTGTCCAGTCATTTCCCAATTGATGGACATCCCTGCAATTTCCAATTCTTTGCCAGTAAAAGAGCTACTATCAGTATTTTTGTACAAGTAGATCCTTTCCCCCTTTTTTTAAAATCTCTCTAGGATACAGACCTAATAGTGGTTTTACTAGATCAAAGGTTATGCAGGTTTATATCTCTTTGGGCATAGTTCCAAACTACCCTCCAGAATGGTTGGATCAGTTCACAACTCCACCAGCAATGCATTAGTATCCCAATTTTGCCATACCCCCTCCAATATATATTACTTTCCTTTCATATTGACCTATCCTGACAGGTGTGAAGTGGTACCTCATAATTGTTTTAACTTGCATTCCCTAATCAAGAGTGGTTTAGAACATTTTTTCATATGATTATTGAAGACTTTGATTTCTTTGTCTGAAAACTACTTGATCATATCTTGTGACCATTTGAGAATTGGGGAACAGCTTGTATTTTTTTTTTAACTCTTTTCCCTCCATCTTAGAATTGATACTGTATATTGGTTCTAAGGCAGAAAAGTGATAAGGCTTAGACAATGGAGGTTAAGTGACTTGCTTTGGATCACACAGCTAGGAAGTGTCTGAGACCAAATTTGAACCCAGGACCTCCTGTCTCAGGACCTGGCTCTCATTTCACCAAGCCACCCAGCTGCCCCCAAATGGCTTGTATTCTTATAAATTTGACTTAGTTTTCTATATGTTTGAGAAATGAGACTGTTATCAGAGAAATATATTATAAAAATTTTTCCCAGTTTGATGTTTCCCTTCTAATCTTAGTTACATTGGTTTTGTTTGTACACAAATTTTTAATATAGTAAAAATTATTCATTTTACATCTTGTAATGTTCTCTGTCTCTTGTTTACAAATTCTTCCCGTCTTCATAGATCTAACAGATAAATTATTCTATGTTCCCCTAATTTACCTATGGTTTCACCCTTTTATGTCTTAATCATTTGCTCATTTTGACCTTATCTTGGTATAGGGTGTGAGATAATGATCCATATCTAGTTTTCTAATTTACTGTTTTCTAATTTACTGTTTTCTAATTTTCTCAGCAGTTTGTTTTTTAATCAAGTACTGAGGTCTTATCCCAAAAGCTGGGATCTCTGGGTTTATTAAAAACTAAATTGCTATGGTCATGTACCCCCAATCTATTCCTTTAGTTCACCCTTCTATTTCTTAGCCATTACCAGATCGTTTTGATGATTATTGCTTTATAGTACAGATTAAGATCTGATACTGCTACCCCTCCTTCCTTCACATTTTCTTTCATTAGTTCCCTTGATATTCTTGATCTATTGTTCTTTCAGATAAATTTTGTTATTTTTTTCTGGTTCTATAAAATAATTTTTGGTAGTATTATGGAACTCAATTAATTAATTTGGGTAGAATTGTCATTTTTATTACATTAGCTTGGCCTACCCATAAAACAATTAATGTTTTTCCATTTGTTTAGATCTGACTTTGTGTGAGTGTGTCTTGTTTATACAGAGTTTGCAGGTTGTCTTCCCCCATTAGGCTATAAGCCCCTTTGTCAACAGAGACTAGTTTTGCCTTCATGTCAGTATCACATAGCACAGTACTAACACATAGTAAGGGATTAATATTTAAAGGATTTAATTTGATTTAATTCAAAGGATAAAAATTTAAAGGAACCAGTTCAGGTCTTGAACAACTCGCATGACTTCTCCAGGCCTCAATTTCCTCATTTGTAAAATACATGAATGGGGGGAGGCCTGGTCATCTCCAAGTTCTAAATCTGTTTCCAGATTTAAATTCTATAATCCTATGAATTTACTCTCCTATTTGTAACTAAAAGCCATTCTTGAGGGTCTGGGTATTAATCAAATTTTCATGATAGATGATAATGTTAAATTGATGTGACTAGGTCATCTCTGAGGCTCAGGTCTAAATTTCCAAGTTTAAAATCACTCTCCTATATCTAACTAAAAGCCATTCTTAACGGTTTGGGTATTAACTGAATTTTTGTGATACACAGTAATAGTAAACTGATATGACTAAAGTTATTGAAGAAAATCTAATATTCCTCAGAAGTAAAAGAAATAATGTTATTTCCCTTCTTGTCAAGGTGTTTTTACTCTGCTATCGCTTAATTTATTTGGCACTATTTATTCATTTTCCCTGTCAGGTCAGTGATTTTATCCCATTATATAACTAGAAAAGTTTAAAAGTTACTGACATTAAATGACTTGCTCACAAAGAAAAGAGCAATGACTGCAGTCAGGGGATGAACTATTACTTACAAAATGTCAGAAGTCTTAAGAGCAGAAAGGTTTCTTTACCCTATCATGAATCCTTTTGGCAATCTGATAAAGCCTCTGTGGACCCTTTCTTAAGATAATTGTTTCAAATGTGTAAAATAAAATATCTAGGAATACAACAGAAAACTATTACATTGAAATATAGTTATCTAAGGTTTTTTTTTTAATGACCTTTAAAATATTGGAATGATCTTCCATGAAGTATCCATGGTTTAACATGGTTAAGAATTGCAGTCATGTGTGTATGATTGCACTGTGTTTTGATGGGACAGCTCTGTGCTGGTAAGGGATTTTTTTTTTAAACTCTTGGCTTCTGTCTTAGTTTTCTAAAGCAGAAAAAAGTAAGGGGTAGGCAGTGGGGTTTAAGAAACTTGCCTAGGATCATGCGGCTAGGAAGTATCTGAGGCCTGATTTGAAACCAGGACCTTCTGTCTCTAGGCCTGGCTCTCAATCCACTGAACCACTCAGCTGCTCCTGATGAAGGAAGAATATTTTAAATAATACTTTTTCTTGTTAAACTAAAAAATGTTATTATGAATACAAAGAAATTAATAAAATATTTTTTAAAAACTTTTCTCATTGACTAGATATTCTTGGAAGACTCATTTCACTTAAGGGAAAAGAATGAATTTTTTTTTTCCTTTTTTTATTTAGAATATTTTTCCATGGTTACATGATTCATGATTCCTACCCCGCCCCCGGACCCCCACTCTTTCCTTCCCCCTTGCCAAAGCTGACAAGAAGTTCTGCTGGGTTGAACATGTATCTTTGTTCAAAACCTATTTCCATGTTATTCATATTTGCAGTAGAGTGACCTTTTAACATCAAAACCCTAATCATATCCATATCGAACTACATGATCAGTCATGTTTTTCTTCTGCATTTCAGTTCCCACAGTTCTTTCTTTGGATATGGATAGCATTCTTTCTCATAAGTTTAAAAAGTGAATTTATTAAGAACCTGCTACATACCAGGCATTGTGCTAAATGCTTTATAAATACCACATTTGACCCCTCCAACCTTGGGAGCTAGATGATAATATTATCCCCATTTTACAGTTGGAGAAACCAACACAGCACTTGGTTTGACCATCTGTTCTTCCATCTTTCTGTGTGACTCTCCCCTTTACAATCATATTCAATGATCCCTTTTGCTAGTTCTCTCTTACAGGCCAACATTGTAAGTATGCTGTAGCCTATTTAAGTTCAGGGTCACTGGCCTTCAGAAATTGTATTATAAGCTTTGCAAAAAATATAGCTTCACAGGGAGGATATCGGCATTGAAAAATAGGCTTTTGTGCCAGGAAGCAGCTTGAGATCATTAAAATCTCTATGTAATTTCCCTCGTTCATTCCATCCAAATGTTCCTTTTCATTTCTCCCAACTCATTTTCTACCCACAGCCAACTGTTCTGACTAGATCTATTGATGGACTCCCAGGCCTTGCAACTCCTTGGTACAGTTTAGAGTCCCAGTGATGGGCAAACTGGCTTGCGGGCCAGATGCAGCCCCCTGAAATGTTCTATCTGTCTAGGCAACATTATTCCTAATCTGACAAATACAATGAGTAGGTTACAATACAATGAAACTCTGAAAGAGTTGCTTTAGAAACAGACTGACAGATGAGCATTTCCTTTTCTTTGGTCCCCTCTTTAAAAAGTTTGCCCATCACTGGTCCAATAGTTTCCAAATGTTGTTGATTTTGTTCCTCTACCAGTAAAAAATAAATTAAATTAAATAAAAATATTTAAGGCCATCCATTCTCAATATGTATTTGTTATTCAGTCATTTTTCAGTTGTGTCCAAATCTTCATACAGCATTTGGGGTTTTCTTGGCAGAGGTACTGGAGCAATTTGCCATTTCCTTGTCCAGCTCATTTTACAATTGAGAGAACTGAGGCAAACAGTAAGTGACTTGTGAGTGTCGGAGGCCAGATTTGAACTCATGGAGACGAGTTCCTAACCCTAGGCCTGTCTCATTGCTCCACCTACCTGCCCTCAATATATATTTACTCAATTATAAATTACATGCTATATCATAATTGTGTAGATTTTAAAATTTAACAAAATAGATATTTTGAAAGGATAGGATGAGAATATTTTGAAAATATTATATTGATGGTATAGAAATAATATTTGCTCTCACTAAAACTAATAGCAAGCATTGGAAATGTATATACTAAGTTGCTTTTGAAAAAATTTTTACTTTGTCCTTTTGCACAGTGATTTGAAGTTCTAGGTCTACATTCAATTTTCTTTTGAAGCTTGGTTTTAACAGCTGTCAGAGCTGAAAAAGAAACTTCACAAAAGCATCTAATTCAAGTAGAAGAAATATATTATTGGCTGTGCTCACTAAATCTTTATACTCATTGTTCAGTCCATAAACCAAACATGCAGAGGTTTTTATTGAAATTCAATAATAAATTCCCATCTTTCCAAGTGGTACTTGCAAACTAATTGAAGTATGAAAAGAACTTTTGGAGTTGAAATGCAGATCCAAAAATGCTATTTCTCATATCCCTTTATTTTTGTTTTTATTTGGAGTTTTGATTTTATATGCACATTCTTTTGTAGCAGTGACCCATGTGGAAGTTTGCTTTGCATGATAATATATCAAACTGCTTACCATCTCCAGGAGGGGAGAAGAAAAAGAGGGAGGGAGATTTGGATCTTATAATTTTGGAAAATATGTTGAAAATTGTTATTACATGTAATTGGAAAAATAAAATATGTTTTTTTTTTAAAAGAAAAAGTAGGAAAAAGACCAATGACTAAGAGGCTGAGGAGGGAAAGCATATCAGGGATAGGGACAACTAACGCAAAGACACCTAGCACATAGAACCAAATGGGTGAAACTATCAAGTGCATGAAAGGCAATAATGTGTTAGAAGATTGGAAAGTTGGGAGTTTTGCCTAGTGATTTCTATTAAACTCTTATTTTAGCATTTTCAAAATTAAAAAGCAACCAAAAGGATGGTTGGAGAGACAGGGAGGAGTCAGGTTGTAAAGAGCTTTTAATGGCAAGCACAAAAAGTGTTATTTGATCCATTTCCTAGCTTGTGTCGCCTCCAGAATTGATTTCTTCTGTGATCTGATCCAGCCATCCTTTCTGCCTTCTTAATTGCTTGTACTGTTTCCTAAGGTAGCTCATAAAGGAGGAGAGGATTAATGTGGTGGTTCCAGTGTCATTGGCGAAAACAGATCATAATAGAAATAGAATTGATCGGTGTTTCATTTTTCATCTTCATTTTCCCATTACATTCATCTAGGGCTTATCTAGGGAAGTTCTTGAGCTGAGGGAGCTTAGACATAGCTTAGATCAGACCATCTGTAGACTTGTGTTTGTTTCTCTGCTTTTTGCTGTTTTACAAAGAGAAGCTATGAATTTCTTACCAAATAAGCATGCCATTTTTTCTTTCCAGTATTCAATTTTCTCCTTTTTAACCAGAATGTTCTACCAGTGAATTCATATTGCATTGCCTTTAACCTTGTGTCTCTGCTTCTCAAAGATCTTCTGTCTAAGATGTTTTTTGTGTTCTTTTGGCCTCTTTACAGGAGCAATTTTATATAAACTTCTCCAGGAAGTTATATAAATTAAAGCTTTTTTCCCATTATTTGCCTTTACGTTAAGGTAACTAATTGTCAAATTATTTTTACTTGGATTAGAGTATTTTACCAAGTCCCCAGCAACCTAATTTTCCAGCCTTCTTGGGCATAATTATACCCTGATCCAACTAAACTGGCCTTTCTATTCTCACACTGGACACGTCTCCCATCCAGTCTGCACCTTTGCACTGGTTATCTCCTATGCCTTACCACAGAGTCCCCCTCTTCCTTTAAGAAGCAGGTAAGCCACTGGCTTCCACAGTGAAACCTTTCCTCCCTTCCCACAACTTTTCTTCCTCTCCCTCACAAAACTGCCTTATATTTAACTACCTAAATATTTTTATTTACTGACTATGTCTGTAAGCTGTACATGCTTGCATGTATACTTGTTTCCCCATTAGAATATATACTTTTTATAAGTAGGATTCTTTATACTTGTATCCTCACCTCCTCACATTGTCTAGCAACATAATAAGCTCTCTCTCTTTTTTTTTAACCCTTACTTTCTGTCTCAGAATCAAACTGTATATTGTTTCCAAGGCAGAAAAGCGATAAGGGCTAGGTAGTGGGGGTTAAGTGATTTATGCAGGGTCTGAAGCCATATTTGAACCCAAGACCTCCCATCTCTAGGCTTGGCTCTCTATATACTCTGAATAAAACCTGTTGATTGATTGATTCTCCCTAGAATTTCTCAACCTCTTCATTCTGTCACCAGTGTTGGTAGATAAGCTACATTTATATTCATGGTACTCCTTTTATTTATACACACTGTAAATTCTCTAAGAGGAAATAAATAAATGCTGCATGAAAGTGTTCATTACCTTGGGGCATGCAATAAAACCATCCTTTGCCTCTCCAAAGAAACCTATGAACCCTCCTTCCATCTTGCTGCATATTTCTTTTGCCTTCTGGTTTTATTGATTACAAAAAAAAATCAATATTGATGGAGTTCAGGTCTTTAATGGTATGCTGCTTTGCTGGTCACTGGACAATCTGAATACCTTCAATTAAGTAAGTGTTCTTAAGGAGCCCAAAAATTATATAATTCTTAGCAACCTTGAAAATAGCCGTTTTCTTAAAAACAGCAAATTTCTTCTAAGCCATAAACCATCTTATATTGCTCACCTCAGTGGTACATGAGGGGCTGGAATGAAGAAGAAAACTTAGAACTCAAGAAGAAAAAAACTTTTAAGCCCTTACATTCCATCTTAGAATCAGTACTGTGTAATGGTTCCAAGCAGAAGAGCAGTAAGGGATGGGCAATGGAAGTTAAGTGACTTGTGCAGGGTCACATAGCTAGGAAGTGTCTGAGGCCAGATTTGAACCTAGGACCTCCTGTTCCTAGGCCTGGCTCTCAATCCATGGAGCCACCCACCTGCCCCCCAATTTTTTTAATGAATGTTAAAATAGAGTGTAATAATTTTTAAAAATAAGACATTTTAGGAAAATGTGTATTGTATAGAAATATGGTGAGATTTTGGAAAGGTAGATTTCATGAGAGAATATTAAAGAAGATAATATTTGAATAAATAAATTTGTAATATTTTTACCACATTATATTATGTAGAAACTTGGTTTCAAGTGGAGATAGGATTCCTTTTTTCCAAGTAATTGAAGACTTGTCCTTTAGGAAAGTGAGATTAGATTTGCTCTGTTTAGTCCAAGAGTTCAGAATTAGGAATAATGATTAGTTTGGAGAGGTGGCTTTCAGCTAGATCTAAAGAAAATTTTGAGCTGTTTAGAAATGGAATGGGTTCACTTAGAAAGTAGTTGACACCTCATCCCTGGAAGTCTTGCAGGTAACCATATACCACAGATGTAGTACAATTTGTCATATGGGTTGCATTAGATTCCTTCTAATTCCTAGCATAATAGCTTTAAAGCTTGAAGGGGCCTTGGTGCCCCAGCTAGACCAGCCACCTCATTTTACAGATAAGGAAAATTGAGGCCCAGAGAAGTTAAATAACTTCTTTATCCAAGTTCTACCAGGATCTAAACCCAGATCCATAGTGGTAATTCTAGCCTTTTGCTTTCTTTTTTCCAAAAATATTTATAGGACTTGAACATATAATCTAATTCCATTATCTCATTTTACAAATGAGAAAATAAGGCCTGATGTGATAGTCATGCTGGTAGTAGATGACATATCCAGAAATTAGACCAGGTCTCCAAATTTCCAATTCAGTAATTTTTGCCTTGCACTATACGGTCCTTGTGTTGCTTTCTGATCCTAACATAATATGGGTCTATTAAGTCATTTAACCTTTTTGGATCTCCTCCTTCATCTGTACAATTGAGCATAAAGAGACAGTGAATTAGATTGTCTGTAAAGCTTTAAAAAAATCCATGTTTCATTGATTCCTTTACTTAAAATTTTTAAACATTTTAAAGATATCTTTTGTGAGAAGACTGTTGGACAAAGACTTATACATAGTTACTTAATAATTCTATATTGAATCGAACTGAAGTCCTGTTTTGTGGAAATAAGTGCAGACTGAAGGGATTCATTTAATAAATGTCCAGTGCAATAAATCATCTGACTCTTTAGATTCTTATGACAGTGGATTGTTTATTCAATTGCTAAAAGCTTTCTCTCTCTTAGGGATATCCCATAATCTATATCTGAATCTTTCCCTGATCATGTACTCAATAGTTACTCAAGGATATATATTTTAATGACTTTTTAGCATTGCGTCATAAGCCAGGGAAGAAATTGTGGAGTATTGTTTCATTTTCATGGTTGTTAATGGCTTAGGTTTGAGTTTTTGTTTTTTAAATTTTTGAGCAAAATGCCAGTGAAGCCAGGATATTATGTTGAATTCCATTGGTGGCCTCTAAATAAGTAAAACAGAGATAGATGTAACTGTGCTATATGAATGAAAATACCATTATGTACAAAAAACATGCCAGGGGATGGGGATGCAAATAGAAAAATTTAGAAAGCCCTTGTGCTCAAGAAGCTCACATTTGAGTTGGAAGAGATAACATATAAAAGAGATTAATTAGAAGAAGCTCAAAATTCTGAGGATGTAACACTAGAGCAGATAGCAAGGCCCAGGGCTCCTCAGGGAACATCAGCAAATCAAATAGTTTTGTTGGCAAGTGTTTCAGTGTAACATGGTAAGTGTCTACTAAGTAGACACTTAAAAATGCTTTTTGTTTGATTCATATCATAGGATTTGGAGCTAGAAGGAACCGTAGAAACCTTGTATGCATATACATGGAGGAGACTAATTGAATTTTTATTTCTCATAGACTACCTCTGAATGGACACATTGCCACATTACCTTAACTAAATTTGTAGTATACATAATTTCTGAGACATAAATAAAAGTTGAAAAATCTTCATTTAGGATTCAGTTCAGCCAATATTTATTGGGAACTGTGCTAATGCAAGTAATATCAGATTTCTAAAATGGCTTCTGCTCCTGAATCACTTAACATGTCAGAATTCATCTGTGTCAAACAATTGATGATAAAAGAATTCCTTATATAACCTAGTGGCAAGTGTGAGTGGAGAAAAGGGGACAGAGTCAAGGTGGACCGGTAGGAGAAACCTTAAGATTTAAAAAATACAGTTTTATAAAGATATGCTCAAGTCTGTTTTGGGCAGCTAGATGCCACAGGGAATAAAATGCCAGGCCTGGGGTCAGAAAACTCATCTTCCTGAGTTCAAATGTGGTCCCAGACACTTAAAGCTCTGTGACCCCCCAGAAAATCATTTAACTCTGTTCACCTCAATTTCCTCATTTGCCAAAAATAATTTGGAGAAGGAAATGGCAAATCACTTTGGTATCTTTGCCAAGAAAGCCCCAAATGGGATCACTAAGACTGAACAACAACAGATTCTATTTTAGTTACTGACACTGTTTCATAGTTGACCTGGTATTAGAATGGTCAGAAAATAATAGTTTGAGGGACCAGTTAATATAATTGACCTTTCTTTCTTTCTTGACAGAGGACAATTGCACCAAATCATCTACTATACTGGATGCACAACATCTTAAAAAACTCATTTGCTTGCTAGAGTCAACTGAGGAGCCTTTAATGCGTGAAAGAGCTTTGATTACACTGGGTAACAGTGCTGCTTTTTCAATTAATCAAGTAAGTAAGTTAATCTTACAAAACAAGCTTTCTTTTTGCCTATTCTACAGTATAGCCAACCATGTTATAGAATAGAAAATAAATTTATTTAATTGGGAATTGCAGGCGTTATTGGACCTCTGGAGTGAGGCTTTGTGTGTCTGTGCATATGCGTGCGTGCGTGCGTGCGTGTGTGTGTGTGTTATGTATCCTTTTGACAGTCTGGTAAAATCTGTGGACCCTTTCTCACAACAATTGCTGTTTTGTTTTGTTTTTTTTTAATTTTGTAATTGAGAGAATTGCTAAATTTCAGTTAGACATTAGTGAAAATAAAGATACAATTTTTTTCCCATCCAAGTTCTTGGACTCCCTAAATCTTATCCATAATTCCAAAAGGAAGAACTCATTTACCATTATCTGTCATGGTAACAGCAGGCATTCCTTTGAGAGTTACCATCAACCAGGTTACTAATCTCAAGAAGCAGTCCTTCTAAGAGCCCTAGCTATAATTTTTAAAAATGTTTACTTATATAAATTTATGGTTAATATGATTATAACATATAATTAACAATATTATGCTATAATATTAATATAACATATAATTATATCTATATAGTTAGGCAGGTCTAAGGAGGCAGTAGGATGGGAGGGGTAGTATATGAGCTTTTTGGCCCTGAAACCTATTTCAAAGAGTCAGGTAGTAGCTTTGTGGGGCTTCCAAAAATCAAGGGCACCAAGATGTTTGTATGAGTTTATCCATGCTCGTGCTATCCTAATTCCTACAATTGTAATGCCATTTAAAGAACAAAGCTTTTTGAAATTACCACGTCAGTTCTCTACAGTATACTTCTAAAAAGAAAAATCCTGGAAAAAGTACTAGAGTAGAAAGTTGGGAGACTTGGGGCCTTCCAGTCCTAGCTATGCCACTGTATGGACTAATATACCTCCATTCCTTGGGGCTCAGTTTCATCATCTGTAAAATGGGGGAGAGGANATATAATATATAATTATATCTATATAGTTAGGCAGGTCTAAGGAGGCAGTAGGATGGGAGGGGTAGTATATGAGCTTTTTGGCCCTGAAACCTATTTCAAAGAGTCAGGTAGTAGCTTTGTGGGGCTTCCAAAAATCAAGGGCACCAAGATGTTTGTATGAGTTTATCCATGCTCGTGCTATCCTAATTCCTACAATTGTAATGCCATTTAAAGAACAAAGCTTTTTGAAATTACCACGTCAGTTCTCTACAGTATACTTCTAAAAAGAAAAATCCTGGAAAAAGTACTAGAGTAGAAAGTTGGGAGACTTGGGGCCTTCCAGTCCTAGCTATGCCACTGTATGGACTAATATACCTCCATTCCTTGGGGCTCAGTTTCATCATCTGTAAAATGGGGGAGAGGGGGAGAGTTTCAAGTTGTTGATCATCTCAAAGATCTCTTGCAGAATCTTAGTGATTCTAAGGCTATTAGGAATTCAGAACTCTGAAAATCTGGTCACTAGTGTATTTAAATTATTTGCTTTTTTTTTTTTTTTTTTTTTTTTTGCAGAATTGCCATGTCTTTTATATGCCTCAAGTGCATGAAATTTTTAAATCTTTTAGAAATGGATATTGTTCTAACAGAACAATGAAAGCAATAGCTCTTATGTGATCTTCTGGCCATGAGGAATCATAGCCCAGTGGAGAGAACATTCAATTTGAAGTTAGAGGACCTATGTTCAAACTCTTATTGACCAAATTACAAAACTTCTCTGGACTCAAGTTTCTTTTATCACTTTGGGGGTTGGGGGAGATATGGGAGCCAGGTGGGCTGGGAGATTTCTAAATTTCCTTCTAGCTTCAGCTCTGTAAGCCTATGACTAGAGACAGTGAGTCTTTTATATAGTTTATAGTCTCTACTACTCTGTCAATGACAGGTTGTTGGGTTGCAAACAGATCAATATGTCCAGGAAGCTGTTGCATCTGAAAATCACTGCCTGATGGTTTATTCATTTCAATGAAAAGTCTCCTTGGAAGCTGCTTCTGAAAGTAGCACACTTCCCAGCAGTACTAAAAAGCAAACTTTAAATATTTCCTTCTTTCATATTTCCTTTTTTTGACTTTCCAGACTAGAGAAATGGGCATAAGGCTTTTAGTCAGTTTTTAAATCATATTTTGGTCCAGCCTGACTTTTTCCTCACTTATACCCCAGAAAGAAGTCTATTCCTAACTTGTAGAGATTTAGAATGAGGGGGAGAAAGCCAAAAAATTAACAGCACTCATCATCATTACATATATGCAAAGGAGGTTTATTTATTAAATAAATTGTGTTATTTCCTTAGTAAAACTCAGTTATGGCAAAAAAAAAATGAAATATTTTACTAATGTATTTTCTGTCATGTTGGCATGTCCCAGGAAGAATACAGTTATGGGGAGTTTCCCTTTATAAGCAGTTGAAACAATTGATGTTTTAGTGGGGGAGTCAAGAGGATGCTTAATTTGTTCTCAAAACTATATTCCCTTAGGCAAGTCATACCATTTTTCAGGTTTGCTCATAACACAGGAATTAAAATACTTATTTCAAAGTAGTGAAATTTAATTACATTTATATATTGACTTGAGACCCTTACATAAACTGGGCAAATTTGACTTATACTCCATTGCATTGTTTTAAAGAATAACATGGTGCAGATAACAATAGAAAATTGTTTAACCAGTATTAAAGCAGTCCCTTAATAGTTATCATTTATATGGTGATTCCTTTGTGTCAGATACTGTGCAGAGTGCTTTACAATTATCTTATTTCATCATCACTAAAACCCTGGGAGATAGGTGCCATTATTATCTCCATTTTACAGTTGAAGAAAATGAGGCAAATACAAGTCACTTGCCCAAAGTCTCACACTTATTGTCTTATATGAAACTGGAATTTGAACTCAGATCTTTCAGACTCCAGGTCCAGTGTTCTATGTACTTCTTCACCTTGAATTTGTGCTTTTGTCTATACCTGTGGTTTCATTTCCTATACTCCTTCTAAAAGTCTTGCAGAATTGCCTTAAGTAAACTGAGAAGTTAAATGAAATCCAAAAAGTGTGACTAGAAGAGCTAAATATAAAAATGGTGAAATCATAATCTTATTTTCTCTCTTTTAGGATATTATTCGTAATTTGGATGGTCTCTCAGTAATTGGAAACATATTAAAAGATCCAAATCCCAAAGTTAAAGAGAAGGCTTTAAATGCACTAAATAACTTAAGTATGAATGTTCAGAACCAGAGAGAAATTAAGGTGAGTTACATTAAAACAAAATAATTACAAAAGGTTAAAACAAAAATAAATTATTTTATTTTATTAGGAAATCATGACTAATCAAAAAGCATTTATTTACTGTTTATCAGATACTATACTTGTAGGAGGTCAAAAAAAACAAACCTTTGGCAAATGGACCAGCAGAGGAATGGAAACAAGCAGGGTTATCACATCATCTTATAGCCCAAAGAATCTTCTGACTTCTGAAGTCCCTTGTGTATCTGAAGTCCCTTGTGTAGATTTATGACCTTTCTCCATTGAAAACCCTTTATTCTCTTTACATCTACTATAAAAAAAGAACTTACTGCTCCCTTTTGTTTTCACATGACTCCCATGTTCAAATATGTTCCCTACCTTGACCCTTTCTTTGTAACAGGGTGGGGGAGGGGGAAAGGAAGGGAGGTTGGGGGGGATTCATTAAGCAAAAACTCATATATTGACTATGTCTGACAACACACACTTTATGTACTCACCTCTTTTCTGTGGCCACAATTTTCATAATTATGCAGCATTATTCTTTTCACTTATATTATTGTCATTATGTACATTCTGAATTTTCCAGTGTTTTCTCTGAATTCCTCATGTACATTTCTTCTTATAACACAGTAATCCTTTATGTTCCTATAATAACAGTTTGTCTAAACAATCTCAAATAGATAGACTCTGACTTTGTTTTCACTTCTTCACCACAACAAAAAGAGATGCTATGAACATTTCATCGTATGCAGGATGTTTTGTCTGTCTTTGACCTCTTTGAGGTATACACCTCATGGTGAGATCTCTTACTCTTTCAATGCCTTCTAAATACTTTAGAGATTTCTCTCATGCCTGCCTTAAACTTTATGAAGACCAGATTCTTCCAGTATAATTTTCTATGACATAAATTCAGGTCCTACTCACTGTCCTCATCTGCTTCCTCTGAATTTAACACAGAAAAATTAAGAGTCTTAGAGATCTTTCTAAAATAGAAAGTTTGACTTTTAAGTTCATTTTGCGTATAACTTAATTGTTTATAAAATAGAACAGATTATCAGAATAATTTTGGATTTTCTGAAAACTTGATAGGCCCTAGAGTTGCTTTTTTGCTAATAGTTGATAATATTTGGAGGCAATGTTAACATAACTAACATCCCATATGACTGAATGAATTTTAAAAATATTTGGTTTTTTCTTCTTTCCATCCTGAAACAACTAACTTTGAAGAAAAATCTGCCCTATTTTGCCAATTTTTTATTTACCAGAACAAAGCTTTGGGCATCCTTCAGTTAGGGGCTTTATACAATAAGGTGGTCCTATTATACAGATAGATACTTGAGAAAATTTCTTCCTTTGCAGAAGCAGTTCAGGATTGTCTTATTTCATCCTGGATCATCAGTAGGATTTCTAAGACTCCAAAGTTCTTGTTTTTGTTTCTTTTCTCCAGGTACATATCAGCCAAATCTGTGAGGAGACCATCTCCTCTCCCTTGAATTCAGATGTGCAGCTGGCTGGCCTGAGATTATTAACAAACATGACAGTCACTAACGACTATCAGCACTTAATTGCCAATTCAATTTCAGACCTTTTCAATTTATTATCTGTGGGAAATGAAAACACCAAGGTATGAAACCTCTTTCCACTTCTGTAGATTGTTGATTTCACTGGATTCTTTTTTGGGCAAAATGGAGAGATGTGGACTAAATGGTAATATCATAAAATAGATTCATAACTGATTGACTAATTCTGTGGCAGCTTGGAAGGATCTAATCAGTAGAATGTTCCAGAAAGGGGCTGCTAGGTGACTCAATGGATAAAGAGCCAGACCTGAAAGTGGGAAGTTCTGGGTTCAAATATGACCTCAGATACTTCCTAGCTATATGACCCTGGACAAGGCTCTCTCTTGCTTTCTTTTTAAACCCTTACCTTCCATCTTAGAATCAATACTATCACTTTTTGCAGATGATACGAGAGTAGAGAGAATGCTAGAAAATTGACTAAAAACTAGTTGAAGTAATTCATAACTTTAGCAGAGTTTCAGGATACAAAATAAATCCACATAAATCATTAGCATTTCTACATATTACCAACAAAGTCCATCAGCAAGAAATAGAGAAATTCCATTTAAAATTAACTCTAGACAATATAAAATATTTGGGATTCTGTTTGCCAAGACCAAAAAAAGAACCATTTCAGGACACTTCACACAAAATAAAGTCATATCCTTTTTTTTTTTTAACCTTTCAGTCTTAGAATCAGTACTGTGTATTGGTTTCAAGGCAGAAGAGTGGTAAGGGCAATGAGAGTTAAGTGACTTGCCCAGGGTCGCACAGCTAGGAAGTGTCTGACACCAGATTTGAACCTAGAACCTCCCATCTCTAGTGCTGTTTCTCAATCCACTGAGCCACTCATCTGACCCCCTGGGCAAGTCACTGAACCCCAGTATCCTACCTCATTCTTCTGCCTTGGAACCAATATTTTAGTATTGATTCTAAGACAGGAAGAAAGATTTTTAAAAAAAGGAAGAAAAATGCCCCAGGGATTTGTGCTTGTCCTTAGGCCTTTTGACATTTTTATTACTAACTCAAATAAAAGTAGGGATGATATTCTTAGCAGATTGGAAGATAGCACAAAGCTGAGAGATATTAAAAACCCTGCATGAGAAAATCAGAATTCAGAAAGATCTTGATAGGTTAGAACGCAAGGCCAAATCAAATAATATATAAATTAGTAGAGATAAATGTTAGGTTCTAAACTTGACTTGAAAAAAATTGACTTCACAAGTCAAGATGGTATAACTATCATTAGAGATGTAAGGATTTCAGTGCCATGAAGGTTCACTATGAGTCAGCTGTCAAATAAGATGTCCAAGAACACTAATGAGAGCTTAGACTGAATTAAGAGAGGCAAGACCTGAAGGAATAAGGAGGTAATATACCCCTGACAGACTGCCCTCTTTAGACCATAGTAGGAGTATTGTTCATGGTTCTGAGTACCACATTTTTTAAAAGATACTGAGAAACAGCAGGGCAACTGGGAGGGAGAGGGACCTTGAGATCCTGCTTCATAAGTGGTTGAAGGAACTAAAGATTTTTAGCCTTTATAGAAAAAGTGAAACAGAGTAGGACATGCGAGCCTTCTTCAAATTTTTTAATGACTAGCATATTCATTTGATTCTAGAAGTTGGATGGGTGGAAGCAGTTACCGGGAAATTTTTAGTTTAATGTAAGGAGAAATTTTATAACATTTGGAACAATCCAGAAGTGGCTTTGGCTTTCTTAGAAGGTAGTGAGTTTCTCCCCCACTTTAGGGGTTTACACAGTCTGATGAAAAATGCAATCCACAGCCAAAGAATGAACTGTTAAAAGAGTCTTACTGCAGATCAAAGCATGCCATTTTTCACTTTATTTCCTTCATGATTTTTTTCTTGTATCTGAAGTTTGTGTCTCCTTTCATAGCATAAGGAATTTGGAAATATGTATTGTATGATAGCATTGTTATAACCTATATATCATACTGTTTACTACCACCTCAGAGAGGAGGGAGGGAGAGAATATGAATCACAAAATATCAGATAATAATGGTTAAAAATTGTTTCTCCTTGTAATTGGAAAAAAAATATTTAAAGTTAATTTTTAAAGTAGACTGGATGATCACCTAATAGTTGTGCCATAGGAGGATTTCAAGTGTGGTTAAACCAGATGGTCTCTGAGGTCAAAACCTCTGTAATATTCCTGGAGAATATCTTCAGGATGATTTATAGATGAGACCAGATTGTTATCATAGAGCATTTTTCATGTTTCTCATGGATTAATCTAGGGAGATCGGACCTTGCTTAGATAGAAATAAGCTTTAAAGTCCAAGTAGTCCGTGGATAAGAGTGGCTTCTCCAGACTGGTCTTTCCATCTTTACCAGTACCTTGTTCTGTTTTTCCCTTCGTTCCCCCATCCCTGATATAGTAGCCCTGACAATCTCACTAGCTGCTACAGACCTAGGAGAATCCCCTTCCTTTGTCTCTCCTTCCTCCTTCCTGCCCACCTTCCCCTTTGCAACATGGGCATTCCCATTGGTTTTCTGTCATCTGCTGTGGCCCTTTGGGAAGCTCTTTCTGGTCCCTAGCTGGCTCTATTGCTGTTGTACCAAATGATCTCTTGCATCCCTTTTCTTCTCCCTCTCAGATTATTTTGCCTTTTGCTCTCTCCTTTGGCTCTTACTTTTCTGCTCAGTAAGCTGGCTGGCTCTCGTAGCTGCCTGACTAGCTGCAGAGATTCCTCCTTTACCCCCAGTCTCAGCCCTTTCTTTCTTCATCATACATGGGGCAGTATTTTCATTTAGGCCTATTTAGCCATCTTCTGTCCTCCCAAGTACCCTTCTCCGTATGCCTTCCTTTGCTTTCTACCTCCCCCTCTTCTTGAATTCTAATACTAGGTCTGGGGAATGAAGGAATGGATGTGACTACCAATGAGGTCATCCTAGTCCTTCCAGATGGGTCAGTATGCCAGGACATTTAGCCAATGGCACTGAGCACTGCATATCTGTTTTAAAATGTATTTTATTATTTTGAAAGACAAAGTTATTGGCATAGTATTGCCTTCTCCTTACTTTATTTTAAGTCTACATCTGTCATGAGTCACTGGCCAAAAAATTTCATTACCTCCTGGTAATGAGCCTCTCCAAATGTAGTGAGGTAGGCACAGGCGGTTGCCAGGACTAAACCTTCTGGCATTCCTGCCAGAATTTGTGCTCTGCTGGCATAGCTTTCAAGGACCTCAGTGCCACAGAAGGCATGGGAATTGGCTTGTGAAGTCCATTTTGGAACCTAACTATATTTTCCAACATTTCTATGGGAAAAAAGTACATTTTGAGTTGCAAATGGCTGATTTGCAAATGACCTTTTGAAATGCCACTTTTTCATAAGCACTTAGCTGGATACATAACTGCCTTTTCATTGGGCAAATGATCACTAGAATGTTGGAAAAACTCTACCCATTGGACCTTAGATACTGTTTCTCTTCAGGTAATAAGCCAGTGGTACCGTCATTGAAATGAAAATAACAAATATTTGTGTGATCTGTTTAATTTGACTCCAGTCAAATTAAAACTCCTGATGCTTAAAATGAACATCCTTCTGTTACTATAAAACGGTGCTTTTTGCCAGTCAAGAACTCACCCAGGAGGCTATAGGTGGGTAGCAACCTTCCTCAAACAATGACAATACTTCATGCAGTCAAACAGTGGTAGCTGAGGGGCACCTTACAGATCATTCTTTTCAACCTTTTCATTTAGCCATTAAAGGAACTGGCCAACAGAAGTGACTTGCCCAAGATGACAAAATAAATCAGTAGCAGAAGTGGAAGTAGAACTCAGCTCTCTGGATTCTCTGGTCACTGCCCTTTCTGCTGGGTCTTGTATAATCTGGCTTTCAGTTATGCTCTTAGTATTGTTTATCTCTATTTCTTCTATATCATATATCCATGTCAGTTTTTTCTAAGGTGGCCCATTTATTCTAGTTTGGGGATTTAACTCTAGAAGTGATCAGAGATTATCCAGTCCAATTCCCTTATTTTATAGATGAGGGAATTATACCCAGGAGAGGGTGATGCACTTTTCCCAAAGTCAGGCAAATAGTAATAGAGCAAACAAAAATGTGTAAGACAACAAATCAAGAACCCTTTTCACTATACTGTTCCTACTTTGATTTGTTGATTTACACATTTTTGTTTGAAGAAAACCTAATAGTAGTTTTTTATCTCATCTGATTCTTTCAGGTTTGCTGCACATGTCCAGACCCATTCCTTATCACATTTTATAAACTTCTTGTCACTGTTTTCCCCAAAGTATGATAATTAACTGATGTTGAAGACCAGTTTATTTTTCTGAAACATCTGTGCCAGATGAAGGTTTCTTAAAAGAATTCTTTTTCCATCTCTCCTTAAACATTTACAGTTTCAAAAGTAGAAAGACTAACACTCCCTTTCAGCCTGCCATTTTTATTGTTGGATAGGATTAGCTTATACAAAGATAGATTTACAAAAAGCTATTTTTTTCCCTACGACTAGTGTTCTAACCCACAAGATGTTACCACTTTGTCATGGCGCAAACAGCCTTTCCCAGCTTGCAAATTTCTATAGTCTCAAGTAGTTCACTTTTAAACAGGTTAGTTTTAATGAGATTTATTTCAAAAGAATATTTTTAATTTGAATATTTTATCTTTCTTCTAGAGTTAAACAAACAATGAAGAACTTGATATTTAGATTCTATAAACAAAATAACTTGCTGATGGCTGTGGTTTTTATATCTCTCCCCCAATTCTTGCGCAGCAAGCCATCCCTTAGGACAAACAATAAAAAAGAAATAGAAGGGGGGAAATGTTGTTCAGCAAAACTAACCAACACATAAATTGAGTCTGATGGCACGTACAGTGCCCCACACCCATCATCCCCCAACCTTTGCATTCTCTTCTCTCTTCCTTACGGCCAAACTCAGCCATTATAATTATACCATGTTTAGATGCAGTTTTTGTAGTTCTCTCTATTAACATCCCTGTGGTAGTCATTTTACATGTTGTTTTCCAGATTCTTTTTATTTCTCTTTGTTGGCAGTTTATATCTTCCTATGTGCCCATTTTTAAAAATCATTATTATAATTTTCTTATTTGTTTATTTGTATCATTTTGTCATTTATATCTTTTTATCATTTCTTAGGGCATCACATTAATGCACCCAGTCAATGTGTCATCTACTTTGTTTCTAGGTCTTTTCTACAACAGATCATGCTGCTGTAACTATATGGGTGCATAGTAAGCCTTTCTTCCTGACTTTAAATTCCTTCAGATTATAGGCTCAGCTGTGGGATCTCTGGTTATGGACTTGTTTAAAAATTCAAGTGATAGTATTTTGCCACATGGTTGTGAAAGATTTTCATGCAAACAGATACTTTTCCAAAGGTATATTATAGTCTACTATTAAACAAAACAAAAAAACAGAATTATTTATTTAGTTTTAAGTGTCCAAACAACTGAATTAAAGTCAGAGGCTTTCAGTGAATATTTTTACTAAAAAATCTTGCCTGCTTCTCAAATACCAGTAATTCTTATGATAAATTTGTAAGTTTATAGGATCATCATATCATAGACTTAAAGCTAGAAGGGACCTTAAAAACCATCACATCCAACCCCTTCATTTCACAGATAAGGAAAGTGAGGTGCAGCAAAGTCAAATGATCTGTGCAGGGTCGAATAGCTCATAAACATCTGAGGCAGGATGTGAATATCAGTCTTTCTGACTTCACCTCCCAGAACTCCATCCACTATACACAGGGAGACTTGGAGTCAGGAAGACCCAAATTCAAATTTTGCCTCAACCACTTATGGGCTAGAAGACCCTTTGCAAATCTCGTAGCCTCTCAGCCTCAGTTTCCCCATCTATAAAATGAGGATGATAATAATAGTATTTATCTCATAGGGTTGTCTCAAGGATGAAGTTAGATAGCATGTAACGTGTCCTGCAGTGCTTTGGGTTAGCTCATTATTATTATCCTCTTTGCTATCCTAACTTAGTGGATAATAAAAGCTAGTAATATTTATAATTAAATTTTTGATTACTAATAAAATACCCATTACTGGGCATTTTAAAGTACTTGACTGTACATCTCATGTTTGATCTTTATGGCAGTCCCATGCAGTGAGTAAAGCAGGATTTTCCACAAGGAATCGAGGCTCAAAGTAAGCATGAATGTTTTTCAGCTGCAACCACTTGCAAAGGGCATCCACTAAGCCATCTTAAGGTGATTGTGTTGTTCCGAGTTAGCAGAGGGACAAGCCTTGCAGAGAAAATCACAAGTCACTGACATGGAAACAGTAATGTGTGGGTGTTCTTAGAATCCACAAAATAGGAGAATTGGGGAAGGCTATTCAGAGAAGGCAGGATTAGATCTAGCACTTAAATAATTGATATAAGTGTGATAGGTAGAGATAAAGGACAAGGCTCTGTACAAATAAGAGAGAAGTAAGTGATGTCCAATATGACTTTGATTTTCCTCACCCCTACATAAAGGCATCAATTTCTTGTTTATCTTACATGCCTTAAACATACATTTAATTTGAGAAATTAAGTCATTGAAGGAGGGCTGCCATGACCAGAGTTTTAGAAACAAATAATAAGGAATGTTGAAGGAGAGTTAAGCAGTAAGAATTTGTTGGTGTGCCTCCATCACTATTTTGTGGAGAGTATCTTCTCACTTGAGCTTTTGGTGCCGATTCTTAAGATAGAAATATCCTTAGAAAAAAATTTCTTTTGCTCCCTGCAAAAGAGAACTTGCATGGAGAAAAATTGTGTACAAGAACTATTCTCCAGTTTACTATCTTCTCTACTTTTCTTTGGCATGAAGAGATTTAAGTGACTTTCTCAGGGAGAAATTCCTCAAGCTCCTCCACTTAATAGAAATATCCTTTAAGAACATAAAATTTGTGTCCTCCCCCAGCATCCCAGTAGAGGTAGGATGGTACTATAAAAAAGATTGCTACACTAGAGAAGTCAAGGGACTTGGGTTTGTCACCTGTGTGATTTCCTTATTTTTCTGAGCTTTACTTCCTCAACTGTAAAATTACATCTGTACTCTTTCCAGCTACATTCATAATTAGAATATAATCCCCTGAGACTTTCCCACCAAGAGAGAATGCCATCTATGCAGACAGCCCACATCAATTCTCAATCCTGGAATGTCAACTGACAATTGGAGCTTTATCACTTCCAAATAAATGGAGAAAACCTGTAAATCTGTAAAGATGAGGATCAAAGCCTAGACCAAGAGTGCCTTTAAAGCACAACAGCATCCTAGCATAATAAATAAATTTTATCTTATAAATAGTGGAAGCGATAGGACAGACAGTTACTATGTGCCAAACACCCTATTATGTTGAGATTCAAATTTTTTTTTAAAAAGTCATTCTAATTGGGTAGACAATGCATAAAAAGGAGCTGGAGAGTGGGGGTTCAACTAGAATAGGTATGTTTGGGGAAAGATTGAGAAGTAATCTGGGTTATTGTTGTCATTCAGTTGTTTCATTTGTGCCCAACTCTTTGTGACTTCCATTTTGGATTTCTTGACAAAGTGGTTTATTATTTTCCAGTTCATTTCACAGATTAGGAAACTGAGACCATCAGGGTTATGTGACTTACCAGGGTCACATAGCTAGTAATTGTCTGCGGCCAAATTTGAATATTTGATAGATGGGGTTTGGGGCGGTGGGGGAGAATTTGAAGGAACAATTGGATATTCCATCCATCCTTAGGCTCAATGCCAAGGAAGAAAGAAACTGGAAGTTGCATGGATTTGAGCCAAAGGTCTAATCACTAAACAATGGGAAGGAAGTGTAATTCTAGCGATTTTGAGTCTTTGGGGGTTGGTTTGTTGTTTTTTATTTGTCTCCACCATTTGGCCTTTACTCATTCACTCCTCTCCTCTCTGTCCAACACTGTCTCACCTACTTTTCTGCTGTTGCTCCTTTGACACACTACTCTTTCTAAAAGGGAATGAAGAATTTAAAAAAAGACACTTTTGTGGATTTAGAGTAGAACATCTCTTATTGGAAGTTTTGTGGTAGTCCAAGGATATATCCTGTTTTCCTGAGAAGAAACTGTGATTTTGTCTCTTGATTCTAATTTAGCCAGTGAGGATTCTGTGGAAGTTATGTATGAGATGCTAGTGAGAACTACATACAATTGCCTGTTATTTAATCCATGTTTTCTGGAATTTACACAGGTATAGTTAATTTACTCTGATGATATAATAGATTATTGTTGGAATGGACTAAATTTTCAAAATAGGTCAGAGCATTGTAAGTACATTAATTCTGTTCATAACATGCATGATAACTACTCATGCTTAAAAGGAAGACTTTTACAGGACTACAGTCAGAAGTGGTCCGCTTGTCCTAGTTCTGCCAATAACTATATACATTTGGGGAAAACATTTAAATTCTTTGGGCCTCACTTTTCCCGGGTACAAAATCAGAAGTTAATACTTAATATTTAAGGTCTCTTTTTACTCCAAAATACCATGATATTACTTAGCTTAGTGTGTTGGTAGCCTCAGGTTATGTTCATGAGGAAGCTGAGTGTTTTAGATCTATCCTCATTTTTATATAAGACTTCTTCTTTTTCCTTTAAGTTTCAAAAATCTAAAATTGATTAACAAGTATTCTCATTTCAGATTCAGACCCTAAAAGTGCTTTTAAATTTGTCAGCAAATCCGGCCATGGCAAGAGAACTTCTTAGTGTGCAAGTAAGTATTTTATATGTTCACTCTTTTTTTTAAGCTCTATAGTACATGTGTATTGAATCACCAAGAAACGTTAGATAATGAAATCAATCACTGTAGAGTAGTTACAAAATAATTTTAACATGGACATTTCAGGCTGCTCTGGTATAGGAGAACAATTATTTTGAAGAACACAATATACATATAAAATTTCATTTGGTCATACCATTTCATTCTTCCCTGAAGGAACCCTTTATTAATAATTTAATGCACATAGCATAAAATTTCATTATTTTTTACTGTGAATTTTATGACATGAATTGTTTTTCTAAAACCTCTTCTGCCAGGTCAAACAATGATGAATTTTCCAAAAAGAACAACATGAATTTTTTTCCAAAAAAAATTAAGCTACATCCTAATATTCAGAATATGAGGCAATCTAAAATTCCATGTCAGACCTCTTGTTTCTAAAAATGTAAAAAAAAGTACATTCCCTAGAAGATTTTATACAGGAATATGAAGAATAATATCATAAAAAGATGTTCTTACAAAGTGAGTTATAAATTATTTTCTGTTATCTTTGGAAAATTTTAAGATATTTAAAATGCATAACCATTACAATCTTTGAAAGGTAATTAATTTTTAAATAATTTATTAATTAACCACTTAAGATATCCTAAACTGGTCAGTTGGTTCCCTCCACAGTCCAAAAGGGTCCACAGTAGAATAAAAGAGCCCAAACTCCTATTAGTTCAAATATAGAGTGATGTTTTTTCCTCAGTATGTACCTTTGAAAGACACATTCGCACTATATTCAAGCACTTCCAGCTTGAAACCATAAGTTGTGTATTGTGCACCTCTGCATACATAAAAAGCATGGCTACCTCCTGGGACAGATGGGAAATGCCAACCAGAAACCTGTTTATTTTGATATTCCATCAAATGTCACTATTTATACTAAAGGTACCAAATCAGTGTTAATTAAAACTGCCAGAAATGAGAAAACTAGAATGACTGTGATGCTTGCAGGCACAGGTGACGGGGAAAACTGACTCCTTAATGTAATTTTAAGGCGTAAAATATTACCTAAAGAAAAGTTACTGTCAGGAGTGATCTTTTGTGTGCAGGAAAAGGCATGAAAGAATGAAGAACTTATGTTAGATTGGTTGAGAGAGGAATGCTTGTACTGGACATGTTCAAGGATCACCTGACTGAAAATGTGAAGAAGAGAATTAGTTGTTATTCCAGTGCCTACATTATTCACAAGTTAAGAGAAAGTTAATTTAAAAGGAGAAAATAAAATGGGTTTTTCCTCTTTCTGAGTTACCCTTCAAAATACTTGGGATTGCACTATATTCCGGGTTGTATTATATTCAGGCTAATAAGTCACCTCTTGTGACAGTCTTTCAGTCCCTCCCCTTGACATCCCAAAACATCTCTGACTGGTAAATATTCACTGAGGAGGTGGACTTGGAGACCATAAGTTCTTCCTCATTACTTCATCCCAAGAAGAAGCAGGACCAACATGCCCTTTCCATATTACCTTGTGACTGGGTCAATCCAACCTGGCTGCAGAGATTGTTGACTTCCATAATCTTTAGAGAGGTCAGGGGATTCCCCTTGGTGAGCCAGCCCTGCCAATAACCCTTTTATTCTTTTAAGATCTAAACAGAAGAAGGCAGGATTCAACCCAGTTTCATAGTCTGGGATTAGCCTGACCTTAGAATCAGACTATTCTTGGCAAGGGCTAACAGGAAAATAATTTCATAAAAATATATCAATTCAATATTAAATTTCCACATATCATATAATTATTACATATCAGGATATATATGATAGGATTATATATTAAAATCCTAAATTTTTATTTTAAAAAATAATACTTAATTATATTTTATCTTTTAGGTACCATCATCATTGATTTCCCTCTTTGTTGGAAATATGGAGATTGAAATTCTTCTTCGTGTCCTAACACTCTTTTTAAATTTAAATTACAGTATAAAACAGAAAGAGAATGAATTTGCCCAGGATCAATTTGATAATGATTCTCTTTTCTGTCTACTTTATGGAGAATCTACAGAGTGTACTGAGAAACTCCTATCCTTATTATATCACCATGATGTCCAAGTGAGAGAAAAAGTTGCTAAAATAATAACCATGCTTTGATTGACCCTATATTCCAAAAAAACTCACAAGTAATTACTCAATGTTGCAGTCCATGAGCAAGATAAATGGTTGTGAACTGTTCTCATTCACATAGTTTGGGGCTGTCACCCCCTAGATTACAATGGCGATTGCAGGGCCTTGGAGTAGAGGAAGGAACTTCATTTAGGAATGTTGTTCTTATTGGCAAAAATAAGACCATGGTTCTGATTGGCCTTTTGCTCATACATTCTTGTCATTTACTGTGACCAGTGGAGAAGGTAGACTCTGAAGATTTTTAGGATTTTAAAGTAGTAAAATAAAACTCAAGAGGATGGCGTCCACCATTCACAGAGTAGGAAGCAAGGACCCTGAAGATATCTGAGAAATTCTTTGTGACTTTCTGGTCTAAGACAGGAATGAAGCCCTTGAGGCCTCCAGTCCTGGAGAGCTAATTCAGACTCATCTTCTATTGCTAGTATAGCATAAGGTATCTACTACCTAAAAGGGAATCTGTATTGATTTTACACTTGAAGCCTCAAGGAGTTATTGTGGGCTAAAACATCCAAAGCCTCACTTGATAAATAGGAGTTTGTTATCTGAAAAGCAGAAGAGTAGGAACTGTGAGATCCCTTCCAACTCCATATCTATGAACTGACAGACCAAAAGAGAAAAATTGAGTTTTCACCAAACAGGGCACCATCTTAGTTCTTTCTGAAAAATGAAATGGATTTTTCATATGCTTTCATTTCAGCATATGCTCTTTTAAATGAATTGTATTTTTAAGCAAAGAACTCTTCAAAGTGATTATTATTTTGTAACATTTGAAGCATATTTATATAATTCATTCATTGTCTTTATATAAAGATGTTTTTGTTTATTAAAGGCTATTTTAAGGTATATTCAAGTAACACTGGGAAAATCTCAACCAAATAAACTTTTGGTGGCTTGTTTATCTATTCTTGATTTCTTATATATCAGTAAGTGTTTCTGAAATTGTCAACCAAGTACAGAAATTAGAGTTGCTATTAAAATTTCAGTGATAGTGGTATGTCTTTAAAGTACTGTTTTTTACTTTTTTTTTCTTTTAAACCCTTACCTTCCATCTTGGAATCAATACTATGTATTGGTTCTAAGGCAGAAGAGTGGTAAGGGCTAAGCAATGGGTGTTGTGACTTGCCCAGGGTCACACAGCTGGGAAGTGTCTGAGGCCAGATTTGAACCAAGGACCTCCTCTATAGGCTCTCAATCCACTGAGCTGCTTAGCTGTCCCCCTTTTTTAACTTTTAGATGCCTAATTCTCATGTCTTATCTTGCTTTTTTAATTTTTTTTGGTTGAGTTCTTTTTCATGAAATGACTAATAAGGAAAAATGTTTTACATGATTGCACGCATATATCGATTTGCTTGGCCTCTTAGGGAGAGGGAAGGGAGAGAATTTGGAAGTCAAAATTAAACAAAACAAAACAAAACACCTGATTCCATTTTACAGATGTTTGGATTGTTTAAAATTACATACTGGTTTAGGAACTTGGAATAACATTTGTACATATGTAATGAAGCAACTAAAAGGCAACTAGCTAGGTGGCTCAGTGAATGGAGAAGAAGGCCTAGAGTCAAGAAAATCTGAATTCAAATCCAGTCTCAGGTATTTACTAGTTGAGCAAATCACTAACCATCTGTTTGCCTTAATTCACTGGAGAAAAATGGCAAACCATTCTAGCATCTTTCCCAAGAAAACCCCAAATGGAGTCTAAACAACACAACAATAATGAAATCAATTATTTTTTTAAATGGAACTATAGGCTGGTGGAATAAGCTTTAAAAGTCTGGGAGAAGCCTCCTGGAAAGTTTTAAACATGAAATGCCCAAAGTGAATTTTAGCACAATTCTAGTGAAAAGGAACCTATGTATGTCTCTGGAAATTCCCACAGCACTGACAAAATAGTACATAATCTCATCTCTGGGCTCCCCAGAGTTTTCATTCCAAAGTTAGGCAAAAACTCTCCCAGCCTTGGAAAAGTTACTTTTCCACAATCAAGAACCTTGCATATTCTTGTCCAAAGAGTAAGTAGCAAGGGTATTCCAGTCCCAGAAGGCAGAAGGGCAGTGTGATAGAGCTGAGGTCAGACAGAGAGATGTTGGGTCAGAGAGAAAGAAGCTGATCTGTACTGGAACAGGGAGTTTTCTTACCAGGAATTCCCTATCCTGATCAAGTCCTAGGTCTGGTCAAAAATACAATGATGGGGAACAGCTAGATGACCCAGTGGATTGAGAGCCAGGCCTGGAGATGGGAGGTCCTGGGTTCAAATTTGGCCTCAAACACTTCCTAACTGTGTGATCCTGGGCAAGTTTCTTAACCACAACCACCACCACCACCGATTGCCTAGCCCTTACCACTCTTCTGTCTTGAAACCATTACACAATATTGAGTCTAAGAGAGGAGGCAATGGTTTAAAAAAAAAACCATTGATGCTACCCCTGGTGATTTGTCTTTTTTCTGAACTAGTTTTATATTTTCTATCACCATCAAATTAGTTATGCACCCTGTTCCATTTTTTAACTTTGGTAGAAAGTTTTCCCTTTTATCGAGTCAAAATACAGCTCTGACTTGGCATTCATTAACCCTTGTTCTTCCCTCCATGACCAAATAAAACTAATAATGCCTCTTGCATAGGGCAGTTCTCATTTATTTTAAGAAAACTATTATATTCCTTCCCCTAATATTCACCAACCTAAAAATCTCATTTCTTCCACCGGGCTTTATTCAGTGTGGAATTTTTGTCTTTGTGTTTCAAAACTATATAGTAACTGGCATAGAGTAAGTGCTTAATAAATGCTTATCAAATTGAACTGAATTTGTTGCCTAGCCCCATTTCCCTCATCCTATCCATGTATAATTTGATTTGGGGGGGAATATGATGGTCTTTCTTGACTTTCCAACTAAAATGACTGTATCTTAAACATTTTTTCCCCTTTCAGGACACCCAGCAGAGGGCTAAGCTGTAGGCACTCAAGTAGTTGAGTCCATCAAGTACTCCTGTTTAATTTGCATTGATAATAAAATTGTTTCATGGTATATTTCCCAAATTATGACATGTAGTTGGATAGTTATAACCCATAGAGCTTGCCCATGAATAAAGACAGATATCTATGACAACATAAAGAGGCAAATTTGTCCTAGAATTAAATGAGAGGGGGCAGGTTGGTTTGCCTTCAGAAAATTGCAGGGCTCTTTTAATGATCTGAAATTGCTAGAATTAAAGGCCCAATGGTGTTTATATAGCTGTGAATCATGGAACACAACAGAAGCAGAAATGACTCTTCCACAGATTGGCAAGAAAGGCTCACAGTAGGGGTGAGAAAGCTTCAACCCATAAATGAGCTTTAGAAAAAAGGAGCAAAGATGTCACCAGGGAAATGTGATGGAAAAAGATGGGCTATTCAGGTGGCAAGGGCATGGGATGACAAGTGGACAGATCAAGTGCTGCCATGGGAGCGTCACAATGTGGAGAAAGTGAGGAAGCCCTCCAGCCCTGGATGGAACCTCTGGTGCATTTAGAAGGCAGAGAGATAAGAGCTGCAAGGATAGGCAGAAATGAATGGAATTCAGAAAAATGTGTCATTGGACCACATCCAAATAGATGTGGTTACAGAATGCTGAAGTATTGTTTGAGAGAAAATAACTACCCACACTCCTTTGTGTTGAAAAACAGTATTCTTGTGATGCTTATATTGTGGGGGGAAAATTAGCTCTTAAAAGTGTTCCCTCATGGTATTCTGTGATAGAATGAATGCTGCCCACTTCTATCAAAGTTAAAAACAGTATCTTTTATGTTGCATTTCTTAAAGTATACACATTTCCTTAAGAATGTTAATGCTTTCTGTCAATCAATAAACATTTATTAAGTACCTCCACAATGGGCACTGGCGTGGGCAGCTGGGTAGCTCAGTGGATTGAGAGCCAGGCCTAGAGACGGGAGGTCCTAGGTTCAAATCTGGCCTCAGACACTTCCCAGCTGTGTGACCTTGGGCAAGTCACTTGACCCCCATTGCCTACCCTTACCACTCTTCCACCAAGGAACTAATACACAGAAGTTAAGGGTTTAAAAATTAAAAAAAATAAAAAAACAATGGGCACTGGCGATACAAATACAAAGAAATAATAAAATCTGTCTGTTGGCCAAGAATTTTCATTCATGCCTTTTAGACTAGCCAATATGACAGTAAAGGAAAGTGATAAATGTGATAAATGTTGGAGGGGGATGTGGTAAAATTGGGACACTAATGCATTGTTGATGGAGTTGTGAACTGATCCAACCATTCTGGAGAGCAATTTGGATATATGCCCAAAGGGCTGTAAAACTGCAAACCCTTTGAACTGGTCATGCCACTGCTGGACTACTGGATCTGTATCCCAAAGAGATAATAAAAAAGGGGAAAGGACCTACTTGTACAAAAATATTTATAGCAGCTCTTTTTGTGGTGACAAAGAATTGGAAATTGAGGGGATGTTCATCATTTGGGGAATGGCTGAACAAATTGTGACATATGATGGTGATGGAATACTATTGTGCTATAAGAAATGAGAATCAAGATGATTTCAGAAAAAGTTGGAAAGGTCTGTGGGAACTGATGCAGAGTGAAATAGGCAGAACCAGAAGAACATTATATACAGTAACAACAATATTGTATGATGATAAGTTGTGAAAACTTGATTGCTCTCAGCAATGCAATGATCTGGGAAATCCTGAAAGATTTATGAAGGAGGATGCTCTCCACCTCCAGAGAAAGAACTGTTGGAGTCAGATGGATGTGTATCAAAGCAGACTCTCACATCAGAGTATTTAGGGTTTTATTTTGGGGTTTGGGTTTTATATGGGTGTGCTCTTACAACGATGACCAAATTGAAAGTGTGTTTTACATGATAATAAAACAATTTACATTCATATCCTATCCATGATAACAATAGGAATTTAAAGTATATTAAAAAAATATTTAAATAGTACTTGTAGTAAGTTTATTTTCATAAGCTTTTATGGCAATGTGTTGATACAGATATATTCAGCTGGGTTTATAGTATTAAAATTCCCAAACCAAGACTACACTTAGCAATACAGAAACCAAAAGATAAGCATCAGTTTTATTTATCCTTGTGCTTATGACATCCAAAGAATACTTCAAATTTATTTTTATATTCCATAGATATAAGAATGCTTTACCTAGAGAATCAAGAATCCATTAGAGAAAAAATTTGAGTTTTTCAGGTTAGCTGACACAAATCAAACTTCAAAAATAACAATATATTTACAATAGAAAAGTATTACATAAGGTCAAAAATAGACTTCCAGATGGGAGAGAATAGTAATGTACACATTCTGGCCACAGTTATAGTTTTTACATGAGTGATGCAATCAATTGTTACATCCCTTTTTTTAAAAGGCACATTTCTTTACTATATTTTAAAACTATATTCTCTCATATTCCACAATGAATGAAAACATACAAACAATATGTGCACTCAGTATAACTGGCATTTGGTTTTAACTTTGGGCTTTACCAACAACTGCCATGATTCCATTTCATTCATTCTCTCCCTGCCTCTGCCAAAGCCATAAACTGGAATGACTGATTGTTACAACTCTAGGTATTGTTCTGAAATTAGGACATTCTCCAAATATCTCAATGGGGATAGGGAGTGGAGTTTACAAGGATGTGCTACAGAAAGAGATAAGTTTACTTGGCTGTATTTGAAACATTATATGCCATGTGACATCATGACCCATCTTGAATAATGCTGTGGTTTTTGACTGGGTAGGATTTCTCCCCTAATTATTAGAACCAACAATTCTGAGAAAGACAGAGAATGATATTTGAGAAGAAAGGGAGTCTATTACTTTGGGGAGGAAATGTCCAAAAAAAACAACAACTAAGATTAATATGTATTCTAACAAGCCAAAGAGTATTATGACTTTACCTTATAATAGATAGACTAAAAGTGGATGGGTTCATGGGGCAGCTGGGTAGCTCAGTGGATTGAGAGCCAGGCCTAGAGACGGGAGGTCCTAGGTTCAAATCTGGCCTCAGACACTTCCCAGCTGTGTGACCCTGGGCAAGTCACTTGACCCCCACTGCCCACCCTTACCACTCTTCCACCTATGAGCTAATACATAGAAGTTAAGGGTTTAAAAACCAAAAAACAAAAAAACAAAAACAAAAGTGGATGGGTTCAAAAGCACACTTCTCTTTACTCCACTTAGGAATAAAAGGAAATATCTGATTTGTTATCATTTACCCTTTATAATACCCTTCTCAAGATTTGAAAACTTTCTTCATTGAACATGCATATGCAAGCCTTCCTAAGTGTCAAAGGCAAAAGACAAATATTAGGATGAAAAAGAAATGTTTAAAAGAGTTAGAGTTGGTTATTCATTGAAGGGGATTCAATTCTCCACATTTTAATGACTAAAAAGACAGTATCAGTAAGTCTTAAAAGTGAGAACAATTAAAACACAGTAATAAAATTTTCACAAGAAGTCTAAATTAAATGAGTTTTTAAAGGGTAAATATTAAGACTGTTCTAAAGTGCTTGGAGATCTTTTAAAAGGTGCTTTTATAAATAATAGAAACAATGTTCAGATGACTTATGGAAGAGAAATATTCAAGCAAAATATGTATTTAAATGGCAGGCAGGCTTCATTTGTAATCGTTAAACTTTTAGTTTGGTATATAATATCAGGAAAGTGGCTAACGATGTTGCCTTCTATTAGGCATCAATAGTTACTGGAGTTTGTAGATAGGGTCTCAGCACTTCCACTGTAAAATTACCTTGCTTTTATTCCTATCTTCCTATACAATTTTACTTTGTATTAAAGGTGTTCCTATTTGTACACTTTTGTCTCTAGAAAATTTGTTATAAGATATGTTGATAACTTTATGCTATTGGTGTCAAAATATTATACAACCCTCTTTGCATCTTTGTAAGCAAAAATAAAATAAAATTTATTAAAGCAATAATAATAATAAATCAATGATTAGATATGGGCTGTTACTCTTAAAATATACATCACAGATGAGTTAGGTCACCCTCAATTTTTTTTTCATTTTTTTTTAAACCCTTGTACTTCGGTGTATTGTCTCATAGGTGGAAGATTGGTAAGGGTGGGCAATGGAGGTCAAGTGACTTGCCCAGGGTCACACAGCTGGGAAGTGGCTGAGGCCGGGTTTGAACCTAGGACCTCCTGTCTCTAGGCCTGACTCTCATTCCACTGAGCTACCCAGCTGCCCCCACACCCTCAATTTTTCATTCCCTGATATGGATGCTAAAAATTCGGCAAGGTACATTTTTGGAAGCATTGGTCTATGTGCCTATTGCTTAGACACCCAAATACCTTAAATAGCCATTTTCTCTTGTAGGTTTTCAAAGTATTTTTAATATCACTTTAATATTTATTCCTCACAGTATGCCTGGAAGGTAGGGAAAACATTTTATCCACATATTAGAGGACAGTGAGGCATAGGTGACTTATTTGAAGTTGCCCAAAAGATCAAATCAAATCAGTGGTAGAGCCAGGCAGGGTTAGAATTCAGCCATTCGATGCTCTGCAGCCAGGACACAGTGCTTCTATACATACATGCAGATCTGTCAGCCTATTGACTAATTGGCTACTCCCTGAAGTACAGAATATGTGGCATAAAATATACTATTCTATAAATGTTACATGCAGAAAATGTATTTAGATAAGACTGTAGCAGAAGATATTACATGTTTATATTAGAGTAACTTGCTAATAATGAAAAAAAGTCTATTTGCAAGTTATTTGATCTAACAAGGTAATTATTATTATTTTTTAAACCCTTACCTTTCAATACTATGTGTTGGTTCCAAGGCAGAAGTGGTAAGGGGTAGGCAATAGGGGTTAAGTCACTTGCCCAGGGTCACACAGGAAGTATCTCTTGCCATATTTGAACCCAAGACTTCCTTTCTCTAAGCCTGGCTCTCAGTCCACTGCGTCATCTAGCTGTTCCCCTAACATTACTAAGTTGTTGGGTTTTTTTAGTTAACCTTATTGATATTTTTAGGATTTACTACAAAGATCAGTTGAAAAGGAGAATTTAGACTGGTGTATGGACAGGATCAAATCTAAATGAAAGGTATAGTCTTTTAATATACTTTATCAAGATGTGAATATAAATTATGTAAAAATATCAATTTCCATGTAGCCCATCACATAATTAAAATGTGCTCCATGAAAGATCTGATTTTTAGAAATAACAGAGTTTTCATTGATAATGCTTTCTCATTTCCCTCCCTTTCCCTCATTCTTTACCTCCTCCCTCCTAATTCAACTAGAGCATATTATATCCATATTAAAAAAAAACAAAAAAACTTCAAAAAGTCGAGCGAGCAAGACCCAAATCTCCATATATGTGTGCTGTAAAAAGCACAGCTGGACATGTATATTGATTTAGTAACAAAAGTACTGTTGTGGTTAGGGGGTTATATTTACTGATCAGGGTTCTTAAAATATATCTGTACAGGGAATTTTGATTCACCTTATATAAAGAACGGAACTGAAGCAAAGGAATAAACCTTTTACAGCTTCTGGAAATGGAACCCAACCTATACATGACTTCTTTAAATTAGTATATTTTTTAAAAAACTTGCATTGCAATGTTCTCCCTTTAAAGAGAGAACGTTTAAATTCCATCCATTACTTAATCTAATTATTTTAATCACTCTGTAATACTTTAAAGTATAAATTAACTAGTCTGTGCAAATTATTATAAAGTAAAATGCAAAGTTGGAGAAATCTATTTCTAAATTTAAAAGAAAATTATCTTCTATGAATTTCTTCATTTTATATTTTGTTTTGCTATTTTAAAACCAGCATGAGGTCTTTTTCAAAAGTCCTCTGATATACATATTTATTCCCAGTCCTTATCATCCATATTTATTCAAGGTTTTCATCATCAGTCTTTATGTCTTTTGATTCTCCATGTTTCAAGACGAAAAAATATTCATTGTTGATTCCATACCTCTCTAGAGATTCTTTCAATTTCATAGGAGGATCCAAGTAATACTAGCAAAGTAAGCAAAAAAAAGAATCAATATAAGAACTATTAGAAAAGACATCAGAAATTATTTTAATGTTGTATGAACAATATTTTTACTATTTGAAATTTACAAGTGAAATTTCAACCTAAAATAGTCTCAAAACCTGATACTTTATAAAGATAATCAATTCAAAAGGAATGGGGAACTAACACTGGAATTCCGAAGCTATTAGCAAAAATGAACCTGACGAAAGAAAAGGGGAAGGAGAAGACAAAACTTAAAAAGATTAATGCTGCTGAGAAGGGAACTCTATGATGAACTCAGATTAAAAAAAAAACATGTACAAAAGACAAAAGCATAAAGCCAATGATGACTACAAATGAAAAGTAAAAACATATAAGAATAAAGAACTAAAATCGTCTCTTTAGATTTAGAGAAATAGAAAGAAGTTAGGTCAATGCCTGAGGAAGGAAGACTATAATAATCAATAATGCCATAGAGAAAGTAGACATTTTTAATTCCATTCAATTTATTTAGCACCCACTATGTACTAATCATGACATATACAAAGTCAAAAACAAAACAGCCTCTGCCCTCACAAAGTTTCCATTCTTGTGGGACATCTGGGTGGCTCAGTGGATTGAGAGCCAGGCCTAGAGACCGGAGGTCCTACGTTCAAATCTGGCCTCAGACACTTCCTAGCTGTGACTGACCCCTGGGCAAGCCACTTAACCCCCATTGCCTAGCCTTACCGCTCTTCTGCCTTGGAACCATACACAGTATTAATTCTAAGGTGGAAGATAAAGGTTTTAAAAAAAAAAAAAAGCAAGTTTCCATTCTACCAAGAAAGGGGGTTAGAAAGGAAGAAAAGAAAGGAAGGGAGGCAGCAGAATTTTAAGAGCTGAGAAAGGCCTCCTATATGTAGAAGGCTTATAAGCTATGCTTTAGAGTAGATATTCTATAAGGTGAGACTGAGAAAAGAATGCCTTAGAGATGTGGGGACCCACCTCTGCCAAGGCAAATGACAAAGAATACATGAAATAATCCTGGAAAGGGAAGCAGAAGAAAGCATGTGGACAGCTTGAAATGCCTGACTTAGTACTCTATTTTTTCCAAGAGATAAGAAGTAGTTAAAGATTTTGTAGTAGAGTCCTTTAGCTGATGAACCTAAAGCTGTTTGGTTAGCAAGTCCTTCCATTTCTCTACTCCCAAAAAAGTTTCTCAGCTCCATACTGGTACTCATTTTTCAATTTCCAAGGTCTTTAACAGGAAAAGATATATTGGTTTTTCTCTCTCCTCTCTCTCTCTCTCTCTCTCTCTCTCTCTCTCTCTCTGTCTCTCTGTCTCTCTCTCTCTCTCTCTCTTTCTCTCTCTCTCTCTCTCTCTTTCTCTCTCTCTCTCTCTTAAAACAAACAAAAAACCTTACCTTCCATCTCAAATTCAATATTATGTATTGGTTCCAAGGCAGAAGAGTGGTGTAAAGGCTAAGCAATTGGAGTTAAGTGATTTGCCCAGGGTCACACAGCTAGGAAGTATCTGAAGCTAGATTTGAACACAGGGTCTCCCACTTAGTTGCCCCCCAGGACACGATCATATCAAACAGTAAAAATCAAGGAAATAGAATTTTCAGTGGCTCCCTATTGCCTGTAGGATAAAATATAGAAACCTCTGTATTTAAAATCCTTTACAACCTGTCGCCAGCCTTTCTTTCCAGTTGTATTTCATATCATTCCCTCTCTCTCTCTGTTTTAGTCATACCATCCTACTTGCTGTTCCCCATAAATAACATCCCTTATCTCTGTGAAGTCTGCAATTCTCTCCCTCCACTTCTAATTCTTAGAATCCAAGTGTTTCTTCAAGGCTGATCTCAAGTGCCACTTCCCCAATAAGGACTTTCCTAGTCCTCCAACTCACTACAGTGCTTCTTCACAACTCTCCAAATTAATTTATTTTGTATATTTTTTATTTCCTTATTTATATGCATGTTGTTTCCTTCCAACAGAATGTAAGCTCCCAGAGGGCAGCAACTTTCATTCTTATCTCTGTGTTCCCTTAGATAAAGCCTTATATATAATAAGTATAAAATGCCTATTGAACTGAATAGAGAAAATAAGACCTGATTAAGAGAGGTTCTGAAATACAGAGTTAAAATAAGAGGTTGAAACAGATGGCTACTATCATCTGAGTGGTTGTCTAGGTTCACTGTTGAGAGGGAAGAGCAAAGAGGTGAAATACGGTGGGTTTTTTTTTAACCTTTACCTGCTATCTTAGATCAATACTGTGTATTGGTTCCAAGAAAGAAGAGTGGTAAGGGCTAGACAATGAGGATTAAGTGACTTGCCCAGGGTCGCACAACTATGAAATAACAGGCTTAGAGAAGAGAAGGTTTGATATGAACATAGTCAATCCAATAAGAATATTAAAATGGGGGGCAGCTGGGTAGCTCAGTGCATTGAGAGCCAGGCCAAGAGATAGGAGGTCCTAGGTTCAAATCTGGCCTCAGACACTTCCCAGTTGTGTGATCCAGGGCAAGTCACTTAATCCCCATTGCCTAGCCCTTACCAATCTTCTGCCTTGGAGCCAATACACAGTATTGACTCCAAGACGGAAGGTAAGGGTTTAAAAAAAAGAATATTAAAATGACTATGCAATATTGAGGGTGAAGAGATTAAAAAACATAAATTCATCATGAATCCATAAAACTCTTGCACTGATTCCAAATTCAATAACTACATATACATATAATAAAACAAGGTACCAAAGGAATTTTCAGATGTGAATGCAGCTAGAGAAAGAGAGAAAGGGGGAGGAAGGAGAGAGACAGACAGAGAAGGAGAGAGAGAAAGAGAGAGAGAGACAGACAGACAGACAGACACTATTTGGTGATAGACAAATAATATCTTTATTTCCAAAAGGGAGAAAAAAAGTAGACCCCAGAAACTCAACAAGGGAGCCAGATGTGGATCTCCAATGAAAGTCTAGAAAAGATTGTTAATTAGATCATCTCTGGACACTTTAAAAAAGGGAGCAGGAATTACTAAAACTCAGCATTTGTCCAATAAGAAACAGTGAAGTTGTTAATCAATTGGGATTATTGAATTTGTGGAACAAAGAACTATAAATAGAACATCTTGATTTTAACAATATAGTTGACAAAGTATTTCACTATCTTCTTGCAGAAAAGTTCAAGAAAGGTTCATAGACCACAGTTAAATATATTTATAACTAGTTAAACAAATCCAACCCAAAGATCAATCAATGTCAACCAGAAGGGAAATCTTGAGCTATAGACCACATGGTTCTTTATACTTATCACAAGGACCCTGGGAGGGGAGTGCTATTATGATTCCCATTTTACAACTGAAGAAACTGAAGCAGAGGTTAAAAGACTTGACCAGGGTCACATAAATACAAATATCTGAGGTCATATTTGAACTCATGTCTTCCTGACTGCAAGTCCAGTACTTTATCCAGTAGATTACCTAGCAGTGTTTAAGCAGAGAGAGCTTGAAGTATATTCGAGTATTAAGTGTGACCACAAATTTCCTCTCTGGTTCATGAATAAGAAGACCTCCCAAGGATTGGGGGAGTGGGTAGTTAGAAGTGGGGTAAGTCCTCCAATGACTAAGAAGTTGGATTCTGCTATCTCTAAAGTTGCTTCCAACTCTTGAGTACAGAATCCCATGGCTCTAAAATAAATTTTTCCTATGCTGGATAAATCATTAGTTGTTGAAATAATAGATATGAGTCACCATTTACTCACTCTATTTCAACTCTTAAAACATTTATCCAAATGCAATATCGTGTGTTAAATTCAGTGCAAAATAAGGTTGTGCATCATTAAATTATATGAGGTAGTAAGCAATATATCTAGCAAGGCCTGGTTGCTATAGGAAATGGTTTTGTAGAGGAAGTGGTTTTGCAGAGAATCACTTTCACTTAAGTGAACTAGAATCAATGGCAAAGTATAACAGTAAGACATTAAGTGTGACCACAAATTTGCTTTTCAGCTCATGTACAAGAAAACTAGGAGCTTATTAATGACAGAATAATTTTTATTTTTGGCAGACACCCACTAGGATTAGGTTAACTTTATCCCTCTGTTCAGATTCAGGTCTCAGAGAACAGGAGAAGAAAGGAAAAACAGAAAAGAGAAGAGAGAACGTTTTTTTGAGAATCACAATGTCCTTAACAGACTTTAGTACGTTGTTAACTTTTATTTTTTCTAGAACTAAGCACTCTTTTTTTCATCTGTGATGAAGTTTCCACCCCAGGATCCATCTACACAGTGAAATCACAGCTCCAGATGCACAAATAAGAAAGCTTATCACCAGAATGCCGGTGAATTTTCTGACCACAGCTCATAAAGGTACCAAATGGCCTTCATCTTTGTCAGTCCTGTGATTACCCACTGAAACAAAATCAAAGTTCTTTTGATATATTGAAATATAAATTTTAAAAACTTTAGTAGATTAAAAATGAATGAGTTTTGATCAGTTTATCAAGGGCACATCCACTTTGATAAATAGCACAGATCTATCTGAGTACTTGGAGATAAATATAAAACATTACTCAAAAAGCAACATGACATTGATGAAGACACTGCTAAACCTAGGAGTTGAGAACACCTGAGTTTCAAACCTGCCTCATGCATATTTTCTAGCTCTGTGACCCTGGAAAAATCATTTACTCTCTCTTTGAGCCTCAGTTTCCTCCTCATAAAATGAAGATAATAGTAGTAGCTACTTCATAGGTTGGATTAGAGATGAAATGAGAATGTATGTAAAGCTCTCACTGAACATTTTCCTCAGTAAGTGTGCTTGAATTCTAACATAAGGGACTCAGACACAGAAATCAAAGGCTAAAGAAATCTGAAATGATTTTTTAGGCCAGATTCAGACTCACCTCATTTGCTAAGGCAAAGGTTCCCCAGTGAATACCTATAGATTTCTTGGCTTGAACATCGATGTGAATCCTTACAGCTTCTTCAGGGTCTACATGTTGGTATTTCATAAACCACCTAACAAAAGAGAACAAAAATAATTAAGTCTAGCTTCATCAGTATAAATTGTATCCTAACCCACTCTTTTCTTTTTATTAATCGTTTGCTTTGCACAAAAGATAAATGCTAACTGAAAGGGAAACACTGTTTCCTTATCAACCTTCTACAAAATAAAAACTTCCTTTTCTTTCTTTAACTGGCTCATTTATCCCTATGCAATTCCATCACCAAAAAGACTTTTTTTGAGCACTCTGGATTTCCTCTTTTTTTTTAAACCCTTGTACTTCGGTGTATTTTCTCATAGGTGGAAGATTGGTAAGGGTGGGCAATGGGGGTCAAGTGACTTGCCCAGGGTCACACAGCTGGGAAGTGGCTCAGGCCGGGTTTGAACCTAGTACCTCCTGTCTCTAGGCCTGACTCTCACTCCACTGAGCTACCCAGCTGCCCCTCTGGATTTCCTCTTAAAGAATCCTCCAGGCAATAAAAATGAGGTATGTCACTTTCTACGATAGTTGGCATGATTTAGTAAAGCTTAACAATGGGTACAGAGGAACAGTGAGGTGGCTCGGCGGATAGATGCAGGTAAATTGATCTTCTAGGTATCAGTTTCAGGAATAATCTTAATCTTTGTAGGATCAGCTAGGTGGCTTAATGGATAGAGTATCAGGCCTGGAGACAGGAGGTCCTGGGTTTGAATTTGGCCTCAAACACTGCCTAACCGTGTGATTGGCCCAGCCCTTATCGCTGTTCTGCCTCAGAACTAATTCTTCTGATTCTAAGGCAGAAAGTAAAGGTTGTTTTAAAAATAAAAATAAAAAATAAAAACAATGGATACAGAATTAGAAGTCAAAAATCAATTCTGTGTCCACTGTTAAGCTTCTGAAAAAATAATAAATGGAAAAGAATTTACACCATTTTTAGGAGACAGTTACTGAAGGTCAGGAATTCCATTTCCTCTTCAGAGAAGATATAAACATTTTAGCATGCATAGTATTTTCTCCAATAGAAAAATGGCTAATACAAACTATGTTTTAGGGGGGAAATACTTTTAATGGAATAAAGGGAGGGAATAAAAATTTATAAAGTACTTACTATGTATCAGGCATGGTGCTAAGTGCTTTTTTACAAATATGACCACAAAGTCTATGAAAAGCATGCAATAATTATTCAAAGACTTTCTGTTCTTTTTGCAATATCAGTTTTATTCTCTCCCTGTTCCCCCTTCTAACTACCACCAATTCTGAGGTTGAAATATAATTTGGGGTTTTCTTTTAACTATACTGTTAATCCCAGTGAGACGCCATTGTGAATAGCAATAATCTTATACTATGGAAGACAGAATAAGGCCAGTAAGTGCATGTAGGACTTTTAACTCTTCACACCACAAATTCTAGCAAAGGTTACCTATTTGTACTATGTGGAGGTGGCTATTTAATGTTCCTATTAGGTGAATAATAGCCTCAAGAGGCTTTTAGCAATAATAGTTACTGTTTTCCAAGCAATCAGCATGAGGGGCAGTTGCTGTCTTTCCAGATTTCATAAGAATTTAGTGACATAGCAAAAATGTGCCTGAAATTTCTTTCTTCTTCTTCTTATAGAATTGAATGTGGCAAAATTGGAACATTAATGCATTGCTGGTGGAGTTGTGAAATTATCCAACCATTCTGGAGGGCAATTTGGAACTATGCCCAAAAGGCTATAAAAGAATCCACATATTTTGTGATCCAGTAATACCACTACTAGGTTTGTAGCTCAAAGAGATAAAAAAAAATGGGAAAGGATCTACTCATACAAAAATATGTATAGTGGATCTTTTTGTGGTGACAAAGAATTGGAAATTGAGGGAATGGTGACCGTCAACTGGGGAATGGCTAAAAAAATTGGAGCACATGTTAGTGATAGAATGAATACTATTGTGCTGTAAGAAATGATAACCAATTAATCTCATGGGTCAATAGGGATATGACTGGAGATATAGACTCTAAAGGATCACTCTAGTGCAAATATTAATATTATGGAAATAGGCCTTGATCAATGGCACATGTAAAAACCCAGTGGAACTGCTCATTGGCTATAGGAGTGGAGTGGGAGGAGAGGAGGAAAGAATATGAATCAGGTAACCATGGGAAAATATTCTAAATCAATTAATTAAATAAAAATTTTCAAATCCAAAAAAAAGAAATGATAAGCAAGATGATTTCAGAAAAAAAACTACAAAGACCTACATGAACTGATGCAGAGTGAAATAAGCATAATCGAGAGAACACTGAACACAGTAACAGCAATATTGTTTGATGATCAATAATTTGGCTACTCTCAGCAGCAATGATCCAAGACAATCTTGAAGGATTTATGACACAGAATGCCCTCTATCTCCAGAAAAAGACCTGTCAGAGTTAGATGGAAACAGATCGAAGCATACTTTCTTTCACATCAGTGTTTTCAGGGTTTTATTTGGGGGTTCTGCTTTTGTATGAATGTGCTCTTTCAAAAGTGATCAATATAGAAGTGTTTTCTGTATGACAGTATATGTATGGCCCATATTAAAAAAAGAATTGAAGCAAGAATCTGAATGGAGTACTCGCTTTCGCTTCTGTTTCCATTTAACAACAATTTGACAAGCATTTATTAAGCACCTATATATGTACAGCATTTTGCTGAGCCCTAGGAGAACTAAGAGGTTTAAATAAGAGACAATTTTTGCCTTCATGAACATTAAAATCTAGTAGTGAAAAATGACCCATATATAACTATCCAAAATAATATACAGATACATAGACAGTAAAAAATTTCACACTCCTACTTTTGAGAGTATTTAAAGATTTCTATAAATGCTAAACAGAAAACCTTCATAGAATTATGAGCAAGGAGAATTTTTCACATTATAAGAACACATTTTGACCCAGTGGTGAGATAATATTGGCTTGTTATATATTTTCACTTCTTGGTTCAATAGTTTAGAAAATATTATTTTAGTGGTTCAGAAGGCCTGGACATTTCTTTCTTTTTTTTAACCCTTACTTTCCATCTTAGAATCACTACTGTGTATTGATTCTAAGGTAAAAAGTAGTAAGGGCTAGGCAATGAGGATTGAGTGACTTGCCAAGGGTCACATAGCTAGGAAGTATCTGAATCCAGATTTGAACCCAGGACCTCTCGTCTCTATAACCCGTATATTTCTTGAGAGGCAGCACTTGGATCCAGGTTCAAGTTTCTGACTGTAAGTCCAGCTTTACACCACACTACAGAGTATTTTTATTTTACTAAAGAGGGGGGGGGGGAAATGACATCTAGTTACTAATAGCTAATTGTAATCAATAAATAATCATTTTTAGAGGCATCTGGGTATCACAGTGGATAGAGCACCTGGAGTCAGGTGGAACTGGTTCAAATCTGGCCTCAGACACTTCAAAGTTACACGATGTTGGGCAAGTGACAACCCCAACTACATAGCTTTTGTCACTCTTCTACCTTAAAACTGATACTAAGACAGAAGGTAAGGGTTTTTAAAAATAACAATCATCATCATTTGTAATCATTATTTACTAATAAAGGCCAGAGGCTATTCTAAGCAGGGAGGATACAAAGACAAAAGTGAGACAGTTCCTGCCCTGAAGTAGCACATACTCTAATGAAGGTGGTGACATGTACAAATATATAGTATATCCATGCAAAATAAACACAAACAAGCTTTGGGAGGGGACTGAAGGATCTGGAAAGGTTTCATGTCAAAGGTTACACTTGAGCTAAAGACAAAAGCCAGTGATTCTTGATGATAAAGGCAAGGAGGAAGGCCTGTAAAGGGCCCCAAGATAAGAGTGTGTATGGACCAATGAGTAAGACATGAATGGACTGAAGATTCCATGGGGGGGAGTAATGTATAAGAAGACTGGTAAGGTAAAAATGAGAGGAACCTAGGTGGAGCGATGGATAGTGTCAGAACTGCAGTCAGGAAGACATCTTCCTGAGGTCTAATCTATCCTCAAATACTTACTAGCTATGTGACAAGGAAGGAAGGAAGGAAGGAAGGAAGGAAGGAAGGAAGGAAGGAAGGAAGGAAGGAAGGAAGGAAGGAAGGAAGGAAGGAAGGAAGGAAGGAAAAA
>NC_058134.1:155131728-155163271 GCF_016433145.1 Gracilinanus agilis | reverse complement strand
GAGAAAGAAAGTGAGAGAGAGAGAGAGAGAGGTAGAGAGAGAGAGAGTTTAGTTAACCAGTCTCAGATTAATATATAACTTAAGGGTGATACCAACAAGTTACAGCAAATATTAATCAAATAATATTCTTAAAATCAGTTAACATAAAACATGCTCCTTTCCTACTCAGCTCTTAGAAGTCTACATACCTTGGTTCATAAGCACCAATGGGAATAGCTGCAAGATCAAAAGGTCCAAATCGTTTTCCTATCTCTTCAAAAGCAGTACAATAACCAGTGTCTCCTGCAAAAAAAAATCTATTCCAAGGTCCCAAGACAGACCAGCTGCCCCACAAAACTTTATTGTCATCTATCGGAGTCCTTTTACACCAATGCTGGGAAGGTGTAAAGACAAAGGTAACATCATCATGTCCAGGAATGCAGTTCTCTTCCCACCAGTCCAGCTCAATCACATTCTCACAGCCACAATTCTGCATCCACTCTAAGAGACCCATAGGTACAAACCATCTCAGCTCACAACCAAAGCGCTCATTTAAACTGAGTACAGTATTATAGTCCAAGTGGTCATAGTGGGTATGACTGATTAGAACCGCATCTATTTTGGGAAGCTGATTTACTGTACATGGTGGGTTGCGAAAGCGTTTTGGCCCAATGAACTGTGTCAGTGAAGCCCGCATACTGAAAATAGGGTCAGTGAGAAAAATTACTTCATCCATTTCCACCAAAACTGATGCATGTCCAAGCCATGTGACTCGTAAACCACCTTTCTTCATTCCAACTTGTTCAGGTTTGTCAACAAAATATGGCCTAAGCACTGGAAGTTCTTTGTCCAGTTCCTAAAAGATGAAAAAGGGGGAAAAAATAGCTGTTAGAAAATAAAAGACCTCTTATAGTCAAGGGTTTAAATTTTGAATCATATCAAAGACAAGGCCAGCTTTTGTTTGGTATCTAAACAATCTGAAAGACATGTCTTTCAAAGGGATAGCTATTAATCCTCTACAACAGGGGTCGGCAACCTTTTTGGCCGTGAGAGCCATAAACGCCACATTTTTTAAAATGTAATTTCGTGAGAGCCGTACAGTGCTCACAGTGCGTGCTCCTGTAACAGTGCCTGAAAAAAAAATTTTGACTTTATGGCTCCTGCAGTAAGAGCCATATGTGGCCATCAAAAGAGCCAGATATAGCTCGAGAGTCATACGTTGCCAACCCCTGCTCTACAACATGCTATCATGTATTTTTGGGAGGAATTTGATTATTCTGTATTATTACAAAATTCATTATTACAAAATTAATCAGGGCAACATTTTGTGGGATATGCTTGTACAAACAGCACATTTCTAGCAAGACAAAAAGTAACCTTCTTCCAATATTTGAACTAGACACCAATACACTTAACACAAAGTAGTAATGAATGCTATCTAAGTGTGCAAGTTGTTGTTTTGTGTTGCTAAGTTATAAAGATTTTAGTTAGAGTTGTTTGAGGAGAGGCAGGAAAGGTGTAATTTCAACCCTGTAAGGGATTCCTAGTGTGGAAAATCCATCCACATATTCAGAAAGGTCTCCAGGATCACTGCCCTGTCATGCCAGAGGGACGGTGTAGCTCAATTAAACTATGAGCTATACCTTGTCAGGATACCCAAGATGGACAGGGCATAGTGGAGAGTTTTGAAAAAAGGTGATCCACTGGAGAAGGAAATAGCAAACCACTCCAGTATCTTTGCCAAGAAAATCACATGAACAATATTAAAATGATAAAAGATATGACACTCAAAGATGAATCCCTCAGGTCAGTAGGTGTCTAACACATTACTGAGGAAGAACAAAAAGCAACTACAAGTTACTCCAAAAAGAAGAAAGTGACTGGGCCAAATGCTAAAATAAAGTTTGAACTTTGGGTGTGTCTGATCAAAGGGAAAGTGAGATGCTTGGAATGAAAGATCTACAAACTAAGGTAAGCTGGATGTGGTTAAAATAAGAGATGAAAAGATTAAATACGGACATCTTGGGCATCAGGGAACTTAAATGGGTGGGAATGGATGAATTTAATTCAGGTGATCATTATGTATACTACTATGGTCAAGAATCTCTTAGAAGAAATGGAGAAGCCCTCATAGTCAATAAAAGGGTGAGAAAAGCAATACTGTGGTATAATCTCGAAAATGACAATGGTATCTGTTTGAATCCAAGGCAAACCATTCCAGCATCACAGTAATACAAGTCTTATTCCAACCACGGATGCTAAAGAAGCCAAAGTTGCTCAGTTCTATGGAGACCTACAACATCTTCTAGAAATATTTTTTAAATGTCACATTCATCATAAGGGATTGGAATGCTAAAGTAGGAAATCAAAAGATAATTGGAATAACAGGCAAGGTTGGAATTGTAGTACAAAATGAAGCAGGTCAGAGACAAATAGTTTTGTCAAGATAACTCACTGCTCATGGCAAACACTCTTTTTCAATGACCCAAAAGGCAACTTTACACAAACATATCACCAGTTGGTCAATATTGAAATTAGATTAATTATATACCTTTTAGACAAAGGTGGAGAAGCTCTACATATTCAGTTAAAACAAGACCTGGAACTAACTGTGGCTCAGATCATGAGTTTCTTACTGAAAAATTCAAATTTAAAATGAAGAAAGTAGGGAAAACGATCAGACCACATAGGTATGATGTAAATAACATCACTTGTGAATATGAAGTAGAAGTGATGAATAGATTTAAGGGATTAGATCTGGTAGATAGAGTATGGGAAGAACTATCTAAAGAGATTCACAATACCGTACAGGAAACAACCACAACTCAAAAAAAAAATCCCAAAGAAAAAGAACTAGAAAGCAAAATGGCTATCTGATGAGGCTTTACAAATAGTTGAGGAAAGAAAGCAAAAGAGAAAGGAGAAAGGAAAAGATATATCAAAATGAATGCAGAATTCCAGGCAACAGCAAGAAGAAATTAGGTTTTTTTTAATTGGCAATGCAAAGAAATCGAAGAAAAGAGAATGAAAAAGACAAGTGATCTCTTCAAGAATATTAGCCCTATCAAGAGAATGCTACATGCAGAAAGGAGCATGATAAAAGACAAAAATGATGGGGACTTACCATAAGTACAAGAAATTAAGATGAAGTGGCAAGAATGTACAGAAGAACTATACAAGAAAGGTATTAACATCACTGATAACAACAATGGTTTGGTTACTGATCTAGAGCCAGACATCCTAAAAAATGATGCCAAGTGGGCCTTAGGAAGCATTGCTAACAATAAGACTAGTGGAGGGAATGGAATTTCAGCTGAGTTATTTAAAATCCTTAAAAATGATGCTGTTAAAGTGGTGCACTCCATATATAAGAAATTTTGGAAAACTCAACAGTGGCTGCTGGGTTGGAAAAGATCAGTTTGTGTTCCAATCCAAAAGAAAAGGCAATGCAAAAAAATGTATAAATTACCAAACAGTTGCACTCTTTTCACCTGCCAGCAAGATCATGTTTGAGAGTCTGCAAGCTAAGCTTCAGTACTATGTGAACTGAGAATTACCAGAAGAGCAGCTTGGTTTTCAAAGAAGCAGAGGAGCTAGAGATAATTTACTGATATATGTTAGACAATGGAAAAAAGTCATAGAGTTCCAGAAAAACCTCTACTTCTGCTTCATTGACTATACTAAAGCCTTTGTGTGAATCACAACAAAATGTGGCAAGTCCTCAAAGAAATGGGAATACTAGATCATCATACTTGTCTCCTGAGGAATCTGTATGTGGGCTAAGAAGTAACAGTTAGAACCAAACATAGAACAAGTGGCTGGTTCAAGGGTTGAAAAGGAGTATTGCCACTTTTTTTAATTAACATATGCAGAGTGCATTTTTTGGGAAATGCGAAGCTGGATGAATCAAAAGCCAGCATCAAGGCTGCCAGGAGAAATATCAACAACCTCAGATATGCAGATGATACCACTCCGGTGGCAGAAAGTAAAGAAAAATTAAGAAGAGGGTGAAAGAGGAGAGTGTGAATGCTGGCTTAAAGCTTAACATTAAAAAAACTAAGGTCATAGCAACTGATTGCATTACTTCCTTGGCAAACAGAAAGAAAAGAAAAGGAAGCAATGTCAAATTTTATATTCTTGGGCTCAAAAATCATGGCAGATGGTGACTCTAGCCATGAAATTAAAAGATGCTTGCTCCTTGGAAGAAAAGCTATGACAAATCCGGTCAACATATTAAAAAGCAGAGATATCACCTTGCCAACAAAAGTATAGTCAAAGCTATAGTTTTTTTGATATCACTGTATGTCTGTGCGAGTTGGAAAGAAGAGTCCCACAGAATCAACATTTTCAAATTTAGGGGCTAAAGAAGACATTTTGAGAATCCCCTGGACATCAAATGAGTCAATATTTAAAGAAAGTAATTCAGATTTAATGAATTAATTCAAATAATTAACTGGAAAGACAACTACTGAAACTGAAGCTTAAGTGATGAGAAAACAGAACTCATTGGAAAATGCTGTTTTGCTGAGAAAGACTGAAGGCAAAAGGAGAAGGAGACAGCAGAGGATGAGATGGATAGTGTCATGGGAACAACAAACACAAGCTCAGACAGACTTCAGGAAATAGTGGAGGAAAGAAGAGCTTGGTGTGCTGTGGTCCATGGGGCCATGAAGAGATGGACACAACTGTATGAATAAACAACAACAGAATCCAGAGAATTTGCTGAGGGCATGGAAAGGTTAAATGATTTACCCATGTTCATTCAGCCAGTGTGTGTCAGAAGAGGGTTATGAACCTGGATTTTCCGACTCTGTTTCTACCTTCTAACTTCCTAGTTTCTTTCAAGTCTCTACTAAACATTCACCTACAGGAAGACTTTCTCAAACCGAATCAACCTCAGTGGCTTCTTTCTGAAATTATCTCAGCTTTATTCCGTTTGTATCTTGTTTGTACACAGCTATCAGTTCACCTGTTAGAAGTGGAACTTCCCCATTAGACTGAGAAATGTTTTTCCCTTTCTTTATACCCTGCACACTGCAATTATAAAAAGAGCCAATAACTAATCTTTGATAGAGGGGGAGTAGAGAGAGAGTCTACAAGGTGAGACTCTCTTCTACCACTCCCCTGGGGCTGAATATACACTGGGAGACTTTGAGGGGGTGTCACCCCAAAACTGGTCATGGGCATCCTTAAAACACGTAGTACCACTTACAGTGCTCAATAGATGCTTGTTGTTTGGACTTTTATTTCAGACAATAATTTCATCAATGTTGAAAGCATCTTGTAAGGAATTCACTCTGGCAATACAGATCAAATACTGTTCTGCAACTTATAGATTTAAAACACTTACAAGGAGATTGAGAGATCAAGTGATTTGATTTATCACACAGTCAAGGTAAGTTAGAAGAGGTACTTGAATTCCAGTGTCCTGACCCTTAGAGCAATACTCTATCCATGCACTATATTTGTGTTGGTAAACCTATGGCACACATGCCAGAGGCGGCTGCTCCCTTCCCCCTCTCCACACGCATCTGAGGACATTTCTCCTATCACTTGCCCCTCTGCCGAGCAGTCCAACGGGAGTCCTCCATCCCGTCTGGGGTAAATCAGGGAGCTAACATGCAGCATAAAGGTTGCAGTTTGGGCACTCCATCTCTAAAAGGCTTACCATCACCATACTATATTCTATTAATTTTTCAATAGATTTTTCAAATTTGTCTTATTTTAAATCATTGAGAAAAGACAAAGTAACATGAGACACAGTAAACAGAAATTAAATAAACATAGCAATCTGCATATTCAGAGAGTACACTCAAACTTCTTTAAATCAAATAAAACTCAGAGGAATACATGTATTTTCTTGCACCTACAATATTTAAAATTACTGGCTCTCATAACTGCTGATTCCAGTAAAAGAAATTATATCTTAACATGGCAATTCTGAAGCCTCACAGCTTGCTCTCCAAATAAGATATGGATCATGTTTATATATTAGCAATTGATTCACTGACAATAGTATTATACTACTTTATTTATCTAACTTCTTTTTAATGTTAAAATGTTCATATATGTTCATATACAAAAGTAGCTTATCGCAAATATACAATTTATGTTACTAAAAGCCCCTAAAACTCAAAAGAATGGATTACATGAGTGAGAGTCAGAAAGAAATAATTTTGTGCATGACAACCTAATCACTGAAGTTTGAAAAAAGCATGCTGAGAGCAGAGAACATTTTTATTTACCTAAGGAAATCAAGTATTCACTTGGCATTTCATATTCTTGGATTATTTTACATGGTTTTATGTTGTTGCTGCTAAAGAAAGGAAAAACCCCAAGGCCATAACACTAGCTAACATTTTACTTAACCCAATATGTCAAAGTACTTGGGGGGAAAGCATTATTTTTATCTCTTGCATTTAAAAGAACTAAACACAATAAATTTAATTCAAATAAAAACGTCATATATCCCCCAGCACTTATGTAAGTGCTCTATACAGAGTAACAAATATTAATTGACTTGAAATCAGTTTAAAAATCACCACTAAGTGAAATTCATTTTTTCCTCAAGAAAGTGAATGTTAATTGAAATCCTTATCAACAGCTACCTGAATTTCACTTTATAAGAGATATGCTGTACATTTTAAAGTAGTTTGTGAATTTCAATTTTGCAACTTCATCTCAAAATTCAAAAAATTATTTATGTCTTCATCAAATCAAACAAATGGATAAAAAATTATGAAGGTCCTGGGATGTGAACTTTCACCAATTCAATCTATTAATCATAGGCATTTGGAGAAATTTTTTTCCCACATACACACAATAAGGAGTAGAAAATCATCATAAAACTAAATTTATATTATCTGAACTGTTTCAGCTAACTACAAAAGGCATCTCATGCTTTCTGAATAAATTTAAAAAAAATAAAATTCCTTTACCAAAACACACTTTAAAAAAAAATTTTAAACTATATTATCTATCTAAATCCAAGCCTCTTCCCCACCCCACCTTCTAAATATAGAGGAAATTAGGTGGCAAACTGGATAGAGTACTGGACTTGTATTGGGGAAATTTTGAGTTCCACTAACATTGCTTAGGCAGAGCACAAAAAGTCTCTGAAGAAATGGTTCACATCACTAAAAATCAGCTGGTTTTTTCTCATATTCTTGAAACAGTCTAGCTAGAGAAAATGAATAAGAAGAGGAATTTTCTCCGAGGAACAAATATCTTAGGGGGAGGAGCCAATGTCATTCCATCCAACCTCTCCTTTGTTCCATAGTGATTTGGATGAAGGCACAAATAGCATGCTTAACAAATTCGAAAATGACATGAAGATGGGAGGGAGAGTGAAAGTATGAGTTAACAGAGTCATTATCCAAAAGGAACTCAACAGGTTAGAAAAATGGATCAAAAATAATCAGATACAATTTAACTAGGAATATAAAACAGTTATATAAAAAGAGATGTGGGGTTTAAGTGATCTCAAGTTCAGTATGAGTCAACAGTGTCACCTAAAATCCAAAAGAGTTTAATGATCTTAGACTGCATTAAGAAACATGAAGTCCATGGCATGGGAAATGAAAGTTCCAATGTACTCTGCCCTGGTCAGAGCATATTTGGAACTGTGTTCACTTGTAGGTACCACATTTTAGGGAAATACAATGACAAGCAGGGACATATCCAGAGGGTGACTGATCAGGATTGGTACAAGGCTTTGCTAAATGAAAAGAGGCTAAAACAACTAGAGATACTTAGCCTAAAGATAAGAAGGCTTTGGAAGGACATAACAGCTGTTCTCGGGTTATCAGGCTAAATGATTGACTCTGTTCTTCCTGGCCCTCTCAGGCATTACTAGGAGCAAAGATGCAGAAAGGGAGATTTAGGCTAAAAAGAGGGAAAAACTTGCTAACAATTAGAGTTGTCCAAAAGTGGAATAAGTTTCCTTTGGAAATAATAGGTTCCCCATTACTAAAGTTTTTCAATTGCCTTTGTTCAAAGATGCTATAAAAGGGATCATTGTCAAGAGAAAGGCTAAATAAGATGACCTCTAAGGTCCCTTCAAACTATGAAATTCTACAATATGCACTGAGCCATTGCACCAAATCTGAAAACTAGAAATGAAACTTTTGTTCTAAGGTTTAAAAAACCTAAAGAGCTGGAAGTCTAATTAAATAAACAAAAAAAATCCCTTATAACAAAACTTTTAAGAGAGAAAAATAGCTCAGCAAAATCAACTACTAATCAATCAAGTAATAATAATATTTATTATGATGGGATTAACTCTCTCTTTGCCCACTTTTAGATTTAATCACCAGAAGCATATACACCCCACTTATCCTTAAGTATGGGGAGGTCTGTGACTCACATGTGTTATAGTGGGTGACGAATCAGAAATGACTGACTGTCCCCTGGGCAGTCCTAAGTAAAGTTAAAGCTAAAATTGGTCCATGTAAAGTGGAAGGAATGCACAGGAGGTGATACAAAGAAGTGTTTTTAAAAGCAGTGGCAACTTCCTGTGAAGTCAGTTCTTTGGAGTTTGGAGTTTGAGTTGGAGGCTGGTGAAGGATCTACTTCATGGACCTGAGACTCTGAAATCTGGTGAGACTGTTCTTGAATCTGCCCTTTGAACTACCATGTGGGTGAGGGAAAAGGCTGACTACTTTTCCTGGCTTTTCTGGAAGTACTAGCCTCCAGAGAGGCCCCTCATCTTGGAGGAGGCCTCATGGTTAGAACCCTTGTTTAATTTACCTCTGGGCCCCTCTTTGCTGGGGCCTCTGAAGCTCTACCTGGTTCAAACCAGGTAGGAGTAATTATCTACTCTCTCTCTCTCTCTCTCTCTCTCTCTCTCTCTCTCTCTCTCTCTCTCTCTCTATCTCTATCTCTCTATCTCTCTCTCTCTATCTCTCTCTCTCTCTCTATCTCTCTCTCTCATTTCCTTACTTTCACTCTTTCTCCTTTTATAAATAAACTACCATAAAAAAGACATCCTGGCTTTAATAATATATTTTTGGTGACCACATTTTTATACATTTAGTACAACTTTTAATTTTTAACCCTTACATTCACTATGTACCAGGCTCTGTCTAAGTGCTTTACAATGATTTCATTTGATCCTCACAACACCTATCTCCACTTTACTGTAGAAGAAAATGAGGCAGACAAGGGTTAAATAACTGGCTCAGTTTCATACAGATAATAAGTGTTTGAGTCTACATTTGAACTCTGTTCTTTCTAACTCCAGTACCGGTGTTCTATCTATTGCACCATCCAGGTGCTTCTATGTAGTGTTTCAAACCCATATTTCCCTACCTTTGCAAGGAAGTAAGAGAAGTATATTTTCTCTTACCTATTCTTTGGGTGCAAGCTTGGTCATTTTCATTTCACAGAATTCTGGTTTTGAAAAGGCTATTAGCCATCTAGACCAGCCTATTCAAGAAAGAAGCCTCTACTAAACTCGACAAGGTGTTGTTCAAATATTGATTCAAAGACTTCCAAGAAAAAGGAACTCATCACCTCTTTTTTTTTAACCCTCACCTTCTGTCTTAGAATTGACACTAAGTATGGATTCCAATACAGAATAGTGGGAAGGATTAAGCAACTGGGGTTGTGGAATTGCGCATCAGCTATGGGAGTGGGGCGGGAGGAGAGGAGGGAAAGAATATGAGGCATGTAACCATGGGAAATTTTTCATAATTAATCAATAAAATTTTTAAAAAATAACTTAAGCACCTGAGGTTAAGTGATTTGCCCAGGTTATCTAGGATGTTTCTGAGACAAGATTTGAACCCAGGACCTCTTGTCTCTAGACTTGGCTCTCTATACAGTGAGCTATTTAGCTGCCCCAAATCTACCACTTCTCAAGACAGTTCATTCCACTTCTGAACAACTCTAATTGTTAGGAAGATTTTTCTGACTTTAATTCTAAATTGGCTTTTTTTTTTTACAAATTCTACTCATTTCTTCGGGTTCTGCCCTCTGGATCCAAAAAGAATAAGTCAAATCCTTCTTCCACATGACGCTCTTCAAATACTTGAAAACAGCTATCAAGTCCCCTACATGCACCCCCCAAGTCTTCCTTCTTCCAGGCTAAACATGCCTTGTCATTCAACTAATCCTCATCTCATACATTAAAGGCTCTTCACTATCCTAATTGTACTCTTCAGGACACTCTCCAGCTTATCAAGATCCTTCTTAAACCAGGGTACCCACAACTGGACACAATACTCCAGATGAGACTAGATGAGGACACAGCTAAGTGGAAATATTTAGTATTTATGTGTATTATTCTTTCTGTTTACATGTTTACAATTATGTATGCTGGTTTTACTTCTGCTTACATCATTTTGCTTTAACTTGTGTAAATCTTCCCCTGTTTCTCTATATTCATCATATTCATCATTTCTCATGATTCAGTAATATTCCCTTATATTCCTAGCCTACAATTTGTTTAGCTATTCCCTAACTTATGGGCATCTAATGTGTTTCCAGAAAGCAAACAAGATTATGTTTAAGATTCTGCAAGCTATGCTTCAGCAATATTTGAACCAAGAATTACCAGAAGAGCAGGTTGGTTTTCAGAAAGGCAGAAGAACTAGAGACCAAATTGCCAACATTCATTGGATTGTGGAGAAAGCAAAAAAAAAATCCAGAAAAACTTCTACTTCTGCTTCATTGACTACATGAAAGCCTTTAGTTGTGTGAATCACAGCAAAATGTTGCAAGTCCTCAAAGAAATGGGAGTATTACTAGATCGCCATACTTGTCTCCTGAGGAACTTGTATGCAGGCCAAGAAGTAACAGTTAGAAACAAGTACAGAATAACTGGTTCAAGAGTGGGAAAAGAGTATGACAAATGAGTATGGAAGTTATGTGCAATAGCTGCCTATTGCCACTTTATTTAATTAACTTATATGCAAAGTGCTAGCCTGGATGAATCAAAGCCAGAGTAAGGTTGCCAGGAGAAATATCAACAATCTCAGATATATAAATAATACCTCTCTGGTGGCAGAAAGTAAAGAAGAATTAAGAAATCTCTTGATGAGAGTGAAAGAGGAGAGTATGAATGCTGGCTTGAAGCTAATAATTAAAAAAAAAACTAAGATCATGGCAACTGGTCCCATTTCTTCCTGGCAAACAGAGAGAGAAGAAATGGAAGAAGTGTCAGATTTTATATTCTTGGGCTCAAAAATCATGGCAGATGGCCCTCCTTGAAAGGAAAGCTATGACAAAATCAACATACTAAAAAGCAAAGACATCACCTTTCCAACAAAGGTCTGTATACTCAAGGCTATGATGTTGGGTTTTTTTCCAGTGATATATAACTGTGAGAATTGGTCAATTGTAAATCAGAGTGCAATTGATTCTTTTGAATTGTGTTGGAGAAGAAGTCTTTTGAGAATTCTTTATCAGCACAAAGTTTAAATTAGTGAATTAAGTAAGAAATTAACTATGACTATCCATTGGATGGAAAAATACTGAAACTAAAGTTTAAATACTTTGGCCACAGGTTGAAAAGACAAGACTCATTAGAAAAGATTCTGATGCTGGGAAAGACTGAAGGCTAAAGGAGATAGGGACAGCAGAGGATGGATAGGATCAAAAAAGCAATGAACCTGAACTTGGACAGAAAGTCATTTTTCCTCCCTTGGAACTCATAGCACATTTTCTCTCTCCTATGAACAGATCATATCCCATTTTGTACTGAAGCTATTTGGGTGTGTATCTTCTCTATCATAAACTACAACTTGAAAGCAAGAAATGTTATTACCTTTGCATCCTTTAGTACTTAACATAAAACTTTGAACATGGGAGACATTTGCTAAATACGGCATAAACTTGAAGAAAAGCCTCAGAAAATCTCACATCCTTCTGAAACAACAGGGAGGAGTAGAAGAAAAACAAAATCAAAACTTTCAGTATCATATTCTTAGGGTCCTGCATTAACCTGTTAATATTCATCCTGCACAAAATAAATAATGTACAATCAATGATGAGGCTATTTCAACAACAATGCAAGAGAGCAAAGACTTCTCTTAAATTTCTTCTATTAAAACATGCACCAACTTATCTGTAACATGAAAATTTCCAAATACTTCCTCTTCTGATAATGAGTCTACAATTATCTTGGTTGGGTTTAAGGAATTTGTGGGCTAAAAATTGATAAACTGTCACTATTGCAGTTCATCAGTCACAAGCAAACAGCTAGTCTGAAGGCATGGCCACAGACACCCTGAAGGAGATAGCTGGTGGGTAAGTCAATGGAATATGCTAAGCTTCTTATCATTCCCCATGTAAGTCTGTGGATGAGAACTGTTCTGCTGAATTATAAACTACATTGTATTTCAAGATCACCAAGTATTTCCATCAAGATCTATAAGAATTTGCAAAATAAATAACATAATGAATTCTATTCTCTCCACCTTCATTTTTACCATAAAAGTTGAATCTTTTCTAGAAAGTATGATACACTAGGAAGAGCACTGGCTCTGAAGTTAGAGGACCTGGGTTCAAATATTTGCTACCTGTGTGCTCCTGGGATAGTCACTTAACCTCTTTCTGCCTCAGTTTTCTAATTTGTAAAATGAAGAGGATGGGATAAAAGGCCTCTAGAGTCTCCTCATGCTCTAAATCTATGATGTTGTAATTTATATCAATAATCTTAAGATCATATTTATATGTGATATGGCCAAGTATAAAAGAAAACTCATGTAATTCATGTTTTTGCATGGGCAAGTAGGTTGTGCAGTGGATAGAGAAGACTCATCTGACCCTGAGCAAGTCAATTAATCCTGTTTGCCTCAGTTTCCTCATATGTAAAATGAGCTCGAGAAGGAAACAACAAACCACTTCAGGATCTTTGCCAAGAAAGCCTAAATGGTGTCACAAAGGATCAAGCATGACTGAAAAATGACTGAACAACAAGAAATATTTTTGCATGCTATTCCAAACTTTAACAATTTATATTTTTAGGTTGCTTCACATATACTTTCTGGTCATTACAACCCCTTTAGTTTAAAAAGTCAAAAAGAACTTAAGTGACTTTTCCAAGATTGTATAGTATAGCTCATTAGTGAAGGTGTAAGGACTACAATCTTTGTCTCGTGACTCCTATTCTCAAGCCATCCCCACTGCACCATATTGTCCACAGAACAGAATTCTCTTTAACCTCATATCTCATTTATCTAATGCTAATCTACCTTAATACTTTCAAGAGTGTGTGTTGTCTCCAGCACAAATCCCCTCTCTGTGTGCTTAGTCTAGTTCATCCACTTTTTCCCGAACTGTATCCTTAATTGCTGTTTTCTTCCTTCTGATGAAGCATATTAAAGACAATTGTATTAGGGTTCAAATTGTCATCAGTAATTAAGATAAATCATTATAAAAATGTTGACAAGTTTGTTCCCCTTCTTATTTGTTGTCCTGCCAAAACCACTGATGGATATTTTCAGGATGATGGAACTTGGCTGAATCTCATGTCAAGCTTAAAATTGTTTTTAATTCCTAATTTTTTGTGTTAAATGAGATAATAGTACTCAAAATCTTCTGCCATAATTCTCTGAAGAATTTACAAATCAGTGTTGTCTTCAGGTTCTAAGTCTGAGTGCTTGGAAAAGAGAATCAAGTATCTTTTGACTAAGATAATGTCTGGGTACTGGGTACTCAAGGATTTTTATAATTTTCTATAGCCTACTGAAATCTGTTATTCATCTTTCTATTCATCTTTGGGTCACTTGAAATTTTAATTTTTCCAAAATTTGTGATTTATTGCCATATGATATCATTGATGACATATTATTGTTAAAAGGAAGGGCTTTTGTAGCAGCAAACAGCTTCTTAGACTGATTGAAAGCACTATACAATCTCACAGATTTGATCAAATTAGATCTCCTCCTCTTATTTAGCCCAGGGTTCCACTCACTAATCATCTGAAATATCTAATAGTATATGAGACAGAATCTAAACTTGTATATACGATCCCAATATTTAAAATCTCCATGATTCCTAAGTCATACAATTCCTAGATCCAACCCAGTGCGAAGTAAAAATCATATACTATACCAACAAATGAATGATCCAAAGAGTTGGTTTTCTGTTTTGTTTTGATTTTAATTTAACCTAATCTAGTTACCATTCCTTCTCTATTGACTGAAACATTCTAGAACTAGATATCTCCACCTCTTGAGAGAGACAGACCGAGACAGAGAGACAGACAGAGACAGAGAGACAGAGAGAGGAAAGATAGAAAGAGAGGAATGGGAGAGAGACAGAGACAGAGAGTCTCCCTTCCCATCCACTCCTTTCTTTCTCTCTGAAGAAAATAGCTTCCAAGACTATGAAGGGCTGCTTCTCAGGACAAGTTTAGGTAGTGCTTGGGGCAATAAATGAGCAGAGAGGTAGAACAGTGGACAGAGTGCCAGGACTGGAGTCAGGAAGACCCAACTTCCTGAGTTCAAATCTAGCCTCAAACACTTAGTAGCTGGGGAGAGCCTACACAAATCACTTAATTCTGTTTGTCTCCATTTCCTTATCTATACAAGGAGCTCAAGAAGGAAATGGCAAACCACTTCAGTATCTTTGCCAAGAAAACCCCAAATGGGAGTCACAAAAGTTTGGCTATGACTAAACAACAGAAGAAGCAATGAATACAGCGAGACTTCCTTTGGTACCAGTGCCAACTTTGATCAGCACATTATCATCTTATTTCTAGAAGCCCTTGTTTACCTAGTAGAATATATTTTTAAAGCTACTAACCAGAGTGGCCTTACTTCATAGGTATCCAAGCAAAGACTGGCAGTAATTGTCACACAAGTAGTTACTGACTTCTCCTACAGTGACTCACTTATTCAAAATCACTGAAAACATACACTTTATGATGATAGGAATCATGGATGAGGGCAGGTCCCTGGTATAAAGAGCTCACTCTGAGGCTATAAATTGGAATATGGCTAGGAGATTCCTATGAAAAGGTTGTATAAAAGGATTACAAATGCAGTGATTTGTCAGGTCTACAAAAAGAACGCTGAAATGAGGCCCTTGAGTTGTATGATATTGAATGGTTGTGATAAAGAACAAGGACTTCAGGTATACCATAATGCAGAACTGTGTCCTACTCCTGGGAATTTAAAGCTCCTGCAGCAGGATTCAAACAAATGGAGTCAATTAATTTTCTTGAAGAAAAAATGTGGACATTTGAATAGACAGTAGAGACGGCAATAACATGCCTACCCACTATTCCATCCATTGATTTCCAGAATCAGAAGCTGGAATAGCTACAGATAAAAACCTAAAGTTCAGGGTTCTTATAGAATCAGAGATTGAAAGGTATTTTGTAGCTCTGGCTGGGAGGAATTAAGATAGCAATTAGTTTCCCTAATCAATCAGCATATTTGGTTAAACATCAATGACTCTTGCTTAAAAGAAGAATCATATATCCTCATTTAAGTAGATTCAATTCTATATTTAAAAAAAAGAGAGGCTTTAGAAATAAAAAAGAAAAAGAAAATAAGTTCCAATCATCTAAATTTTTACAAGCCTCATGATAGTGTCGGCTACTTTCATCGAATTCATTTCTTTTTTCCCTGCCCGCTATTCTAATCCTTTATGTACGACCAGAACATTCATTACTATTTCCATAATATGCGAAATGTATATATCCACATTACATTCTGAGGGCTTGGCACCAAAAGTGGAATATCTGAACTAGTACTAATAATGCACCTCATCAATACTATATTATAACTAATAATGTACCTCATCAATAACTATATTATATAATTCATAATTGTTTTAGAACAGTAAAAATGCATTCTGGGTTTTATTTTAAAATTTTACCTTCGCTTTACTCTTTTATGAAGACATTAGAAAAAACAGCCAGAGAATGAGAAAGAATTATAAGAAGTCACCAAAATCTTCCTCTCAGCATTTTTATACTAGCCTACAGAGCTACCTAACATTCCCAATACAAGGAATAAATTGTAAAGCCCACAAATACCACATATGTATACTGCCTAAAATAAATGATTAGCTTTCATATACAGTGGTGACACTTTAAACCCAGGCTAGAAGCTCTGAGTTGTTTTTCTAGAAATGGTGATTGATTTGCTGATCTATACATACATGCATACTCTGTTACCTGGATTCACTCTTGGCAAATAGTGTTGAAGTCTATAGGTAAAATTGTTTGACATATACTTCTTCTAACCAACAATTTTAAATAAAACTGAAAATAAATAAATAAAATAAAACTGAAAGAGAACCAATAAATTATAGAGACCAGTGTCTCCAGGGTCCCAATATAAAGATGTTTGTGCAAGAATAACATTCAATTTCCCCTGTAATTTCAATTCCTGAATGATAGAGAGGCAGCTAGACAAGTCACCAACCAAGCACATTAAGAACACAGTTAGTCATAGCTTATTTTCTAAGAGTTCATTGAACTATAAAAATTTGAATTGGTATTAGAGTTACAGTAAGGAGATATAATGTACTCAATATAATCATACCTCTTTGCAACGTGGGATTTTGCTGTTATCTTTTTCCATTATTATCCATTTCAGAACATTTGGAAGAGATGGATATTTCCATGTTGGCCAAGGGTTGATGTATCTTCCATCCTTTCCTTTCTGTGACTTAGTTACAGCTTCCTCTAACCTATAGTCTAGTCTGAAGCTTTTTCTGAATGATTTCTCAGCATCATTTCTGCTACGTCTGGTTGATTCCTTGTATGTTCCCCCTTCTTCAGAGAGGCAGCTATTACTTGTTCTAAAATTCTGGCTTTCATTTTGCTTTTCTTCCATATCTTTCGTTGAAGATCTAAAAGTAAAGGGGTAAAGTAGTTTAATAGAAAGACAAAAGCACTGGCATAGTTTCTTTAAGTTTCTTTTACCATGTACTTGCTTCCTCTTCAGAGAAAATGAACGATTTTTATATCCATTTGCCACTGAGTTTCCAAGACATTGTAGAAATTTCCCAGGACTTTCAAAAAGTTAAGATTTTCATGAGCTCAAATATTCTTTTTGTAGAATATAATTTTGTATTCCAACATTACTGCTAAGTTGTTTGTTTTTTTTTAAATTTTTGCTCTTCTCCTTCATAATACTACCCTATAGGAGTTAGCTAGTTGGTCAGTCAATAGTAAGCCAACTCTGGAGATGGAAGGTGTTGGGTTTAAATCTGGCTTCAGACAAGTCTCAATTATGTGACCCTGGGCAAGTCACTTAACTTTAATTGCCTAGTCCTTACTGTTCTTCTGCCCTGGAACTGATACTTAGTATCAATTCTAAGATAGAAGGTGTTAAAAAAATAATACCACCAGACAAATCTGTGCAGGAAGCCATCAAAGCCGTGACATTTGGCACAGCTAGTCACCAGTTCTGACAATCCAGCACAACAGGTTGTCAGGAGGATGGAGATTCCACACTCAGTTTACCCTATGTGATTCTTCTTACAGTGACATTCACTTGCATTGTAACTATTGCAATCACTATCCTTATTCAGCCCCAAGGAGACAAAGAAAAACAATACAGGTTCATGGCAAGAACAATCACAGTCACAGACTACCCACTATGCCAAAATAAACCCCTGTACAAACCTCCAGAGTATAGAAACTTTTCCTAGAATCAGCCCAGCAAAAAACCAGCAGTTAGTGAGTTAATGCAAGTTTCTAAATTCCCCAGCAATAAAGAACCTGGCCTGGGTTTGTTCCCAAACTCCCATAGACCAAGGAAACAATGAAACACAAGGAAAACAGGGTAATGACAAATTAGCACAGAATCACCCTTCCAGAACTGCATTCTTATTAACCCTATAGCAGAAAGAACAGCAAACATACTTTTAAAAAATAGAGAAAAATGAAAGAACATGATGGAAACAAAATTTGGACCAGACTGATATTATTGTATCTTATTTGATGTAATCAACTACCATAACTATCTTCTTGATTGATGATAGATATGACTAGTATAACGTAACAATATACATGATTTAATTAGTTAAAATATAATTAACTATTATGCTTAGCTAGGAAATGATGTTCTTGTACCTTACAGATGGCTAAAAAGAATAAGTTCTAACTAAGCCATTCCGTAATGAATAATTCTTGACAAGCTTGCTTCTTTGTTTAACCTCAGTAAGATAATTAGTAAATGCCAATCATGTGATGTTTCAAAAGTTAATATGTGATTTTTGAATGTATGGGAAAATCAAAACCTGTATGAGATCATAAAGAAAAAAGGGTATAAAAATAAAAATCAGCAGATGGCAACAGAGAACAGCCTCTGCAATTCCACTTGCACTCTGGCTCATTTTCATTTCATTTTCACCATGCCATCCCACCTCCAGAGACCCTCCCAAGTGAAGATCAGGCTCTTCACAAATCTGGACTCGGCCAAAACTTCCTAGTTATGTGACCCTGGGAAAGTCACTTAATCCAGTTTGCCTAGCCCTTGTCCTTCTCTTCTACAGCTGTTACTAAGACAGAAACTAAGGGATGTAAAAAAATAATAATAATACCAGACTATTCTAGGGTTTGTAATTTCCAAAGGATAAGTATTGCCTTCCAAACCTAGGAGTCATATAAACTATGTCAATCTTTAAATCCTGGCCAGGAATTTTTTAAAAAGCAGCACAGCCTGTGAGCATGAAGAAAGAAGAAGTTGCAGAGAAGCAGTGTCCCTAATTTTTGATGAACCAAAATGAAAAGAACTGGCTGCACAGAAAGAATAGCCAAAGAAGAAGCAAGGAGGAAAAACAAGGAAGACATCAAAAGGAGGGAGGAGCTGCCACAACAGAGTGACAGAAGTAGGTCATTAGGCCACTACAACTTCATAGAATAGTCAATGGATCAACATTTATTAAGTGCCTATCTATGTGCCAGGAATTGGGCTATTCAGTGAGGATATAAAGAAGGATAGAAGATGCTTCTAGGACTCAAGGAGATCACATTTAATGGAGGTAATAACTATGTCCAGATAAACTATCTATAGGATAAATTTAAAATTATCAATAAAGGGAAGGCACTCGAATTAAGAAGGATCAGGAAAGTCTACCAGTAGAAGGCAGAAATTTTAGCTGTGAGGAATGCCAGGAGGCAGAGATGAAGAGGAAGGACAATCCATGCACAAAGGTCAATCAGTGAAAGTTCTCAGAACAAGGAAATGAAGTATCTGTTTAAAAATAGAGGATTAGGACTGAAGTTACTGGTTTCACACAACTTCTCAAAAACTGAGGGAAGTTTTCCAAAAAAGATCCTGTTCTTTCCTTAACTTGCCCTTCCCCAAATCTATCCAGTAACAAACACGATAATAAACCCAGCTCACTTCATTTACCTACATGCTTCCTTTATCCTGATCTTGCCTTAAATATATAAAAGCCAAAGGTTAGCTAGAAATACACAAAAATATTTAAAATAGGGGAGAGAGGCAAGCCTCTACCTAAATGTTAGGAATTTACTGGGGTTCTGAACTAAATGATTAAAGTACTAATTTTTCATGTTATATAAACTCCATAAAATAGTGAAAGAGGGTATCATATGGACCTCAATCTCATCATATTGCCCCTAAGCTAAAATCAGCCTAATTGATGTAACAGTGTATAATTAATCAAATCTCCAGGGAAAAAAAAGAGAAAAAAAGCTAGAGAGAAAAGGATGATTTCTAAAGAAAATATCCCACTCTAAGCTGTCCCTCTAGGAGGAGATAGGCAAGGCTAGAAAGTATTTGGTACCATTCAGTTTAGCAAGGAGGAGGAAGAAACAGAAAGTTGAACCACCTAGCCAACTTTACAATCCACAGAAACAAACAGGAGTGTTACAAGGCTCCCTATCAAAAAGTCTAAGGGAAAGCTTGTGTGGGTTGTAGCACGCCAGAGGCAGCTTTAAAAAAATCAGCCCAGAAATTATCTCTAAAACATACTTATAGGCCACAAAGTGAACTGCTCTTCCTAGCTCATCACCAATCATCCTCTCAAAAGAGCAAAGAGACTAACCAGAAGGTTCTGGTCATATATGTGCTTTAGAAGGGATACAGCCCATCAAAAGGGGCCAAGGCACAAGGCTATGGCCTTACCTGATCAATGAGAAAGGATCTATTACACATATAACGAAAAATATAATATGTTTCTCTTTGTTTTCTTTTTTAGTTTGGTTTTAGGGGGGAAATGTTTCTACAGATTAACTTAGTACTTTATCTTGTCAAAAAATCAAATTTCTTGCTCTTTGTTTCAATTTACAATAAATGTATTTTACATAAAGGAAGAAGCTTCTCATTAATGAAAAATTCAGTAGAAAACAGTTCTGTTTTCAATCTAGTTAACTCAAAAGTAGAATCCTCTTGTTAGCAATTAGAGAAGAAAAAGAAATTGAAACCATTAAAACAGGCAATGAGGAAACTAAACTATCACTCATTGTAGATGATATGATGGCTTACTTAAAGAATCCTAGGAAGTCAACTAAAAAAATTAATAGAAATAATTAATAATTTTAGCAAAGTTGCAGGATACAAAAAAACCCCACATAAGTCATCAGCATTTCTATATATTTCCAACACAACTCAGCAGCAAAAGTTAGAAAGAGAAACGTCATTTAAAATCACTCTAGACAAGATAAAATATTTGGGAATGTATCTGCCAAGACAAACTCAGGAATTATATGAACACAACCACAAAACACTTTTCACACACATAAAACTTGATCTAAACAATTGGAAAAACATTAATTGCTCATTGGTAGGATAAACTAATATAATAAAAATGAAAATCCTGCCTAAACCAATTTATTTATTCAGTGCCGTCCCTATCAAACTACCAAAAAACTTTTTATAGAATTAGAAAAAATTATTACAAAGTTCATCTGGAAGAACAAAATATCAAGAATATGAAGGGAACTAATGAAAAAAAAATGTGAAAGATGAGGGTCTAGCTGTATCCGATCTTAAACTGTACTATAAAACAGTGACCATCAAAACAATATGGTACTGGTATTTGATATGATAAGCAAAGAAGGAGTCCTACCAAATTCCTTTTATGACACAAATATGGTACTGATCCCAAAGCCAGGTAGATCAAAAACAGAGAAAGAAAACTACAGACCAATTTCCTTAATGAACATAGATGCAAAAGTCTTAAATAGAATACTAGCATAAAGACTCCAGCAAGTGATCAAGAGGGTTATCCAACATGATCAAGTGGGATTTATACCAGGAATGCAAAGATGGTTCAAGATTAGGAAAACCATCCACATAATTGACCATATCAACAAGCAAACCAAAAAAACCACATGATTTTCTCAATAGATGCTGAAAAAGCCTTTGACAAAATACAACACCCAGTCCTATTAAAAACACTAGAAATACGAAATAGAAGGACCTTTTCCTAAAAATAATAAACAGTATATATCTAAAACCATCAACAAGCATCATATACAATGGGGATAAATTAGAAGCATTCCCAATAAGATCAGGTGTGAAACAAGGATGCCCATTATCACCTCTATTATTTAACATTGTACTAGACACACTAGCAGTAGCAATTAGAGAAGAAAAAGAAATTGAAGGTATTAAAATAGGCAATGAGGAGACTAAGCTGTCACTCTTTCCAATGATATGATGGTCTACTTAAAAAATCCTAGAGAATCAACTAAAAAGCTAGTAGGAATAATCAACAACTTTAGCAAAATTACAGGATACAAAATAAATGCACATAAATCATCAAAATTTCTATATATTTCCAACACATCACAGCAGCAAGAGTTAGAAAGAGAAACACCATTTAAAATCACCCTAGACAATATAAAATACTTAGGAATCTATCTACCAAAACAAATACAGGAATTATATGACCACAACTACAAAACACTTTCCAAACAATTAAAACTAGATCTAAACAGTTGGGAAAACATTGATTGCTCATGGGTAGGATGAGCTAACATAAAAAAGGGTTTTTGTTTTTAAAAGATTATTACAAAAATAATTAATATGGAAATAGGTATTGAGTGATAATACATGTATAACCCAGTGGAACTGACTGTTGGTTCTGGGAGCGGGGAGAGGAAAAGGGGAGGGAAAATACATGAGTCATGTAACCATGGGAAAAAAAACTTAAATAAAAATTTAAAAAGAATCCGCTTATTCGTGAAAACTTCAGTAGAAACAGAGTATCCTGTAAGAAAACATTCTTGGCAGCTTTTGTATTTCTCAAATACAATATATCCTTGTGACTCTATATCATTTTGCTGACTATTTCCCATGCTTGGAATGTTTTCCCTCCTCATTGCCACCTCCTTGTTTCCCTAGGTTTCCTTCAAGACTCAACTGAGGGGGTAGCAAGGTGGCTCAGTGGATCGAGGCAGGCCTGGAAATGGGAGATCCTGGATTCAAATCTAGCCTTTGATACTTCCTACTTGCGTGACCCTGGGCAAGTCACCTAACTTCCATTGCCTAGCCCTTATTGCTCTTCTGCCTTGAAATCAATACACAGGATTGAGTCTATGAAATCTTAGCTTCTATAAGCAGCCTTTCTGGATCCTGTCTCTTGTCCTTCCTATCTTTACTCTGATTACTTCTAATTATAGATATAGATATAGATATAGATATAGATATAGATATAGATATACACACAAACATGTGTGTGTATTTATATGTATGTATATCTTGTGCATACATAGTTGTTTGCCTGTTGTCTCCTGGTCAAAAGAGGGCAAAACACAAACAAGCATACTATACAAAAGATTTGGTATAGGAATACATTCAACTCGACAATGATACAACTAGGAACAGAAAGGGCAAGGAGGATGTACAAGAGGGAGGGAATGTTCAGGGAGGAACCAATCATAAACAAAACAGATGTTAAGCTTAGAATGAGTTCCTCTGAAGGCAGGAACTATTTTTGTCTTCTTTGTATCCCCAGCATTTAGCATAGTGCCTGGCACCCGGTAAAAGTAAGTAATTAATAAATGCTTTTTGTCTAGACAACTATGTATGTTAAATTAAGATATTTTTCTTTTTCACCTAACTGTTGAAAATTGAATATCAAATTCATTGCCTAGTTGTGATAGTCATTAATTTTCAGGTATAGTATATTTACCCCCTTTCATTTCTTGTAGATAGATTCCACTCTCTTTTATCCCTAAGGTACTTTTTACATAGTATGCTAGCTTGCCTACACAAAATCCTACTCATTGCAGCATGAAGATGACCCTCCAGCAGAAGACAAGCCCTCATAGTGTCTATCACAAGGCAATTCTAGTAATAGACTAAGTCTCTTGTCCAGGAGTCAATTTAGGTAAATAAAAAGAGGATAATCAAAAAGATTAATTCCTTGCCACTGGAAAAGCATGAAACAATGAAAAATGTTTAAATGGTCCTTGGTGCTTTGCAGCTTGCTTCCATGGTGGCTGGAGATGGGGCCAGGGAATAGAAAAAAGGTAGCTAAGGATGCTAAGTACTACACAGTGTATATATGCTTATACTACATATAAACATGAAATTAGTTGGTGGTCCTCTAAATGTAAGATCTTTGGACAATGACCAATGAAGCAACTAATACTTAGAAGAACTGGACCACACTGATATTGATAATATTATGATAAATGAAAAAATCTAGAAGCCAAAAAGATGTTTTTTCAAAGAAGGTGGGGTGGGGCTCACAAAAAAAGCACTTAATTCTCCTTGCCAAGCAGAGAGAAAAAGAAAGACAAAGCCAACACTGGTTTAGAATACAAACACACTTGGATAACACTACAGAGAATTATAGCAGATAATTATTAATAATAGGCTAGCATTTATACAGCACTTTAAGATTTGAAAAGTGTTTTGCATGTTATCCCAGTTGATTCTCACAGCAACCTGTGAGGTAGGTGCTATAATTATTATTATTATTCCCATTTTACAGTTGGGGAAACTTGGGCTAATAAAGGTTAACTGACCTCCCCAGGATCATAGAACGAATAAGTTTCTGAGGAAGGATTCAAACTCGAGCCTTCCTGATTCTAAATCCAACATTCTATCCACAATGCCACATAACTATAATATATAATTAATAGAGTTTGAAAAGAATTTGCAGCTATGAAAAGCTTATATTTTCATTTATTCTCTTGCACAGTAAAAAAAAAACAAAATATTCATTAACCTGAGACAAACATTACTCTGGGAATAGCATCATCAGTGACCTAAAGAGCTACATAATGCTACAAAGAACCAGTCCTAGTGTTTGAATTCTATTTCACTGCTCTAATTCTACTCCTGAGTGATATATACTCTACTACTAAACCTTAATTTCTTAATGAAATGATACTGAGCTGCCTCAGGAGTTTACAAGTATATTGTAGAAAAATGTTGTCGGATATGGTCAAAATCAGATCACAGCTAGAATTCTATGTTTAATTCTGGACCCAACATTTTAACATTGGATACTGACAAACTAAAATCATCCAAAATAAGACAACCAATTTGCTCATGGAAGCCATGCAGCTGAGAATTACATGTATTGACTATCCTCAGTTTGGATCTGAGAAAATGTAGATGAGACATTTGCTTAAGGACTTCAAATAAAGGATCAAAAAGTATAGAACTAGAAGAATCTTTAAGTATCATTTCAAATTTCTTCATTTTACAAAATGGTTAACTGATCCCAAGGAAGTTAACTGATTTGGTTAATGACACAAAGGCAGTGATAAAGCTGGGATTTTAACTCTAGAATTTTTTTTTTAAACCTGATCTTCTGTCTTAGTATTGATGCTAAGTGTTGGTTCCAAGGCAGAAGGCTGGTAAGGCTAGGCAACTGGGGTTAAGTGACTTATGTAGGGTCACACAACTAGGAAGTGTCAGAGGTCACATTTGAACCCAAGACCTCTCATCTCCAGGCCTGGCTCTCTAAAAACTGAGCTACCTAGCTGCCCCAACCCTAGTATTTTTCAAAAGCCTCAACTAATTCAAGGTTTTAACCTCCTTAAACTATTATTAAGAGATCATGTCACTCTCGCAATCATCCTAGTTTATTTTCTCTTACTCTCATTTTTTGTTACTTTTTTTTTAATACTTGAGTTCGTTAAAAAAAAAAACTCCCCAAGAAGCCACATCATTCTCTTTAAACATCTCCTTATGTTCCCCATTTCCAATTGTTGGGACAAAATTTCTTTCCAATATACTTCTATCTCTCATGACAACGTTCCTTTAGATCAGGGGTCAGCAACGTATGGCTCTCGATATGGCTCTTTCAGCAGGAGCCATAAAGTCAATTTTTTTTCAGGCGCTGTTACAGGAGCCGCACTGTGAGCACTGTACGGCTCTCACGAAATTACATTTTAAAAAATGTGGCATTTATGGCTCTCACAGCCAAAATGGTTGCTGACCCCTGCTTTAGAGGCATAAGTTGAACTTTCTAAAATCCACAATCCACTCTCTTAAAGTCCAGTGAAGATGTCAGACTATGCCCCATGATGTGGTGAACAGAATGTGGGACTTGGAATCAAGATGAATCAAGTTTGAATTCTGCCTTAGCTATTTACTCAATGAATGACTAGGGGTAAATAACTTGGGCCTCTCACTTTTAGGGTTCCTTTCAGTTCTAAATCTAAAAGCCCATGACCTACTTCAAATCCTAAGATAATGTGGTCAGTCTTTCCCAAGGTCCTAGTTTTGATTTCACTGTTTTCAAAATGAGGGGAAAAAACCTTCTTGACGTGAGTAATAATGAAAAACATTCTAAAAGAAATGAAAGCATTTAGAGGCTATACATCATACACAGTCCCACAATACTGCTATGGCAGTCCAAACCAGATTAAAATATAATTGGGAAATATTTAACAAAATTAAAATATAACTGAAAAATATTTATTAATGTTTTCTAATTCAATATGCAGGCTACAGGCATTCCTAAATATGATTTAGCAACTCTGTTTCTATTTGAATTTGACACCACTGGCATATGTCATGATATGATAGAGAAACATTTGACCAGAAGGTGAAAAATGCTCTTTTCATGGGCAAAATGCTCAAAGTCAATTGATGCCCAAACCCCAAAATTCAAAGGTAAGACTAGAAAATCAAAAAAGGACAAAAGGAAGAGACTTATTAAAAAGCAGAAAGTACAGACAACAAGCATGTCAATAGGAGAATTTTTTTAAAAATTTTAATGGCATTTAAAATGGAAACTTTTATTGTTTTAATGAGATTGAAAACCAAAAATATTTTTATTTCAGTACTAGATCATGGGTAGCTATAAAACAGGGCAAAGCAAGAGACTAGATTTGTTTTTTTCTAGACTTATTGTCATTCTTTAATAGATTTTTTTAGATGGTAATAATGCTTATACTTTGACAAAGGTTGGTAAGTAATCTAATTACAACAAAAATTTTTAGAGAAATTAATCTGGCCTTTTATAGATACAAGCAGAGCACTGTCCTCTTATAGTACCTAAAAGACTAAGTTTTAAAATCAGTAAGTTTTAGTTTAATGAAAATCACCCATTTAAGTATCTTCTTTATAAAACTTAAATAGAAAATATATTAAAATTTTTATTTATTTACAAGTAAACATCTAATAGATTAGAAGGTACAGTAATGTTTTGTTTCCTATGAGCCTCCAAATTATTTTTCAGATATTTCCTTCTACTTTGTAAGTCATTAAATTCATGGGCTTAAACACTGTCAGCATAAATATAAAATAAATGATATGATTGTCAGCAAAGCTACAAATGCCCATTTAACTTTTATAAAAGAGTTAATTGAAAATTTTATTTAAAATATAATCATTGCTACCTAATGAAGAAATACCTTATTATGTAGTACTACTTTATCTCAGTGAAGTCATAATATAACCCCTGCCTTCAGAATAGCTACTCAGACAAAAATAAAGACTGTAGTGAAAAGTCTTGGTCACCATGTAGATCTTGAGGTTTGTCTATTAAATGCTTGAAAAGAATTTCCAGTAAATAGATTACTTATTTATCACGTTAAAACATAAAGAGAAAACAAAAGTCACAAGACAAAGCACCACTTGATTAGAATTATCTAGGTTCAACGCCTCATTTTCCAGTTGAGATACCAAAGGCTCAGGGAGGCTACCTGACACAGGTAAGCAACATCACAGAGAGGATTTGAGAACAGCAGTGCAGTGGATAGAGTGCCAGGTCTGAAGTCAAGAAGACTCACCTTCCTGAATTCAAATCTGGCCTTAGACACTCACCAGCTGGGTAACCCTAGGCAAGTTACATACTTAATCCTGTTGACCACAGTTTCCTCATCTATAAAATGAGCTGGAGAAGGAAATGGCAAACCACTCTAGTAGCTTTGCCAAGAAAACCCCAAACAGGGTCACAAAGAGACACAACTAACTCAACAAAATAACAACCTCTAACTTCAGAGCCTGGGGCTTGTTCTACTCATTTAAACAATTTATCTAATTAAATTAAATCCACTTTTCTAACTTATTCACATTGTTGGTTGATGTAATATCAAAAAAAATCTCTCATGATTTCAAGGATTTGCACTTATGTAATTATAACATATGTCGAAACATACAAATTCTTCCCAATCAACAGATGAAAATATTTCTATAAATATTACAGTAGGCCAAGTTTTCTCTTATCCTTTCTTCCTTAAGATTTAAATTTTAACAGAATTCTAATCATTAGTAACATATAAATTTTAATCTTTTATGTTTTAATGACATTGAAGACTCTATAAATGTTTTCATTTCAGTGCTAGAATGGGCAAATGTAAACTGGGCAGGGCAAAAGACTAGGAACTGAAATTTATTAAGATCAGTGGTGCTATACTGGGAAATCATCTAAGCTTACCAAGGTGTGTGAGAATCAAGGATCTAGGAAGAACCAAGGAGGAAGGAGACTCCAAGGAAAGAGGCCTGGACTCTCAGAGAAGGTAATGGGCAAGAAGCAGATTCCAGGAAGAGGACCAAGGACAGAATCACAGGATCCAATACAAATCCACCTATGGGACCAACTGCATTATGAATGTTGATCCAAGGACAAAGAGTAAATGCCCTCTGCCCAGATCTCATAAAACTTGATGGTGTGGGTAAATAAACGTTGGCAAGAAGCCACAGAAAGGAAAATCTTTGGTGCTACAATAATACTGAAAACCTTGTAGTATATGCTCTGTATGCCAGTGGAAGATCATGGGCAGCTATAAGGCAGAAGAGCAAGTGCCAGGACCCAAGGAGTTATAAATAGAGATTTCTTTAATAAGGCAAGGGGATATTCATATAACTCATTATTATTCCTAAATCTCATAAATAATCATGTTAGGCAACAGAAAGATTTGGTAGCTACCAATAGTTTACATCTTGTGCTACAGGAAAACCATGAGTTGCCTAAAGTTTGGTCAAAACATTCAGGTTGAAGGTGTCTTGTATAATCAATGAAATGATAAACCCTTTATACATACACATGTATTCAATTTATGTATTCAGGCCTCAGAATGCAGCAAGGACTGCAAAGACTTGTGCTTTTAGTACACATGAAAATTCAATTGTTGGCAAGGTCATAATTTTGGTAAGGATTATATTAGATAACCAACTTTATGGTCCCTTCTTACTCTACAATTCTGTGGTTCTTTTTGGCCACATTAATCATCCTTAAAATAGTTACCCCGAAGCTTTTGTTAAATATTAGGAACAAATATGTAAAAAGATATTTTTAAAAACCTCTTATAAAGATAAGATGTCATAGTAGATAAAGAAAGTTGGCATCAGAACAATTTCCCTTGAAGACTCATTTCTGACTGTGAGACCTTAGTTAAGACACTTAATAAATTTCTGATGAATGAATAAATTGAATAAAAAATTATTAACATTTCATGAGACCTCAAAATCAAGAAAACTCCTATCCAAAAATTACCTTTTGGATCTAAGTAAAGAAGAGTTCATAACTAAACAAGTGACAGATAAAATGGCTAATTTTGATCATATAAAATTTAAAAGTTTTTGCACAAACAAATCAAACATAGTAAAAACCAGAAGAGAAATAGGTAAGTAGGGGAAAAAATCTTTGCCACAAACGTCTCTGGGAAAACTCCCATTTCTAAGACATAAAGAAATGATTCACATTTGTACTTGTTACTTAAAAATAAAAATATAAAAAACTAATGATATAATAAAATATAATAAAACTAACAATGTAATAATAAAAGATAACAAACTAATAATATAAAAAGATAAACAGCATTCAAAAGAAATATGAAGATATTCAAATACTCAAGTGAAGATATACAAATACTCAAACAATATCTCACACCATAGTCCAGTTTTCTCAGCAGTTTTTGTCAAATAGTGAATTCTTTCCCCAATGTTTACACTTTCCCCATAAGAGTTCACATCTAGTAGCTTCACAGATGATTCAGTCTCTCCACTTTATGGAGAACTATTTTATCATCAATTTGAAAGTTCCCCTCTCTCTCACAGATTGCAATCTATCCATGACTGTCCCATCTTGTATGAAATCTGATCCATGTTTTCCCATAAGTTCACCACAGAGGGTCTACCCAGCACACTGAAGTCCTTCCTTGCTTTCTCTTAGAATTTCAAAGGTACTTTGGGAATAAGCTGGCAGTCCACCTAGCATCCCATTCCCTCACTCACTGATTAGCCCATATATCACATAAATTCCCATGATAAAATCTTTTTCTACTTTACTTATACTTGCAAGTCCCTTGTTGCTTATACGTTGCAGCTTGTCCAATACCACCCCACCGCTCTCTATGTGAGAACAATATTTTTAATTATTATTTTAATTTCATATTTTTAATCTACAGCTGAAAGAAATAACAAAATCATGTAAAATAGATCCACTACAAATTTATGATATCTAATATACTGGAACATCACTACAACAAAGCTAATCTTCCCTATTTGATTCTTTATCTCACTCAGAATGGAGGCTGTTCTAAGTTATTTCTTCTTTCTCTGAGCCACACAAACCATCCCCTCCATCTCTGTCAGTTGAAAATCTAGTTCTTGATAAATCTAGTAAATAAATAAATCTAATTAATTTTAATAACTCCATTTTAGTCCTCATCTGTCTTTACTTTTCCAGATATGGCTGATCATCTTTTTTCCTGAATATTCTCTTCTTGATGGATTTTCTTAACTATTTTTTCTCCTAGTTCTCCTTTTACTTTTCTGACTACTCCTTAGTTTTGTTTTGTTTTGTTTTGTTTTTTTTTGCTGGATCTTTATTCATGTCATAGCCCCTAACTGCAAGTATATCCCCAGGTTCTGTCTGCTGATCTCTTCCCTTGCAGATCTCTTTCCTTTGTAGTATATATGCTCACTTGATAATCTCAACAGCTTTGATAGGTTCAATTAGCATCTCTTTGCAGATGATTTCAAGTTCTAGAATCCAGACCTATTCTCCTTCTGGAGCTAGTCTCACGTGATCAACTACCTACTGGCCATTTCAAATTAGACATTTCATTTATTCATGTCAAACTCATGTCAAACTGTCCAAAATAGAACTCATTATCTTTCCCCAAAAACCTATGTTTCTTCCAAATTTCCCTGTTAATGTCAATGGCACCACCATCCTCTCAGCTACCGAGACTCACAACCTCAGTGACTTGATATCCTCAATTCTTCAGGCTCTCTCTTCCCATTTACCTAATCAGTTGTTAAATCTCATCATTTCTATATCTACAACACTTCTCCGATTTATCCCTTATTCTCAAAGCACCCAATCATCAAGTCTTCTCATCTGAATAACTGCAAGAACCTCCTAATTAGTTTCCCTGCTTTAATCATGTCTCTCCTCCACTCTAATCCAACCTTCATGAAGATAATAATTTTCCCAAAAAATAGGTCTGACCCTATCACTCCATGCTCAATGATAAATAAAAAAACTACCAATGACTAATAGTTGTCTGCTGCTTTACATATTACAAAAGATGTCCTCTATGAGGAGATTCTTTTCTCATTTTTTAAAATATGTAACATAACTGCCACATTTAAACTATTTTCATTGACTAGAGAATTTTGGTAATGGCTATTCAAATATTTTGCTTAGAAGTCTTCATAAAGGAATTATGTAGATTAGATAGGCTTGTATTTAAATGAGTATGATTATGTTTTCTGCACTTTGGTCATAATTCTGGTCACAACCAAATTATCACACTCATTGGTCTCTTTTGAAAGATTTGATTAAGCTTGGAATTTGATTGAGTTTGTCAAGCGTAACTTTTTTTTATCAAAAGTAGTGTTCCTTCACTTCTATCCTGGAAAGTTTTGTTTTTATTTAATTCTAGATTCATTTATTAAATAAAGGGGAAAACCTATTTCATAGTTTCAAATGACTTTTACCTGTATTATTTTTGGGGAGGAAAATTACTCTTTTAGGATGAAAAGTGTTTAAGTGGAAATTTTATACTTTTTGAACTACATTCCCCAGAATTCCTTTCGCCTCCCAGCATCCCTTTCCTTGCATTCCCACATTTGCTGTCTTCACGTTGTTTATATAGTTCTGTAACTCCTCTCCCCTCTCTCTCTCTCCCTCTCTCTCTCTCCCCTCTCTCTCTCTCTCTCTCTCTCTCTCTCTCTCTCTCTCTCTCTCTCCCCCCCTCTAC
>NC_058134.1:155106503-155131341 GCF_016433145.1 Gracilinanus agilis | reverse complement strand
CTCTCTCCCCTTCTATCTCTCTCTCTCCCACCCCCCATGACCAAAGCTTGGTTAGTTAGCTTTTTTATTTTAGTTATTATTAATAAACTTTATAAAATATAATTCTTAGTTATTGTATATCAATTTTAATCTTTACAAAGGCTATTCAAAATCTGTGTCCCCATTAAATTTTCAGTATTCTTGCATCCTCTCCACATATTCTAAGATCTAGTCATATTAGCTCATTTGCTGTTCCTCAGAAACAATGCAATCTCTCTGCCTTTGTGCTGGCCATCACCATGCCTAGAACATTTTTCTACCTCACACCTACTTCTCAATTTCCCCTCCTTCAAGACGCAGCTCAACCTTTCCAGGTCTTTCCTGACCCTTGACTGAGCCCATTCCCCTCTAAGATGATTTTCCATCTCTTCAGTATATGTCATGTACAGTATATTTCAATATGTGTCATCTCCTCCACTAGAATGTAAGCTCTTTGAGAGAGGGACATTTCTTATTTTTGTCTTCTATTTCCCCAGCATTTAACTTCTATTTTAGAATCAATACTAAGTATTGGTTTCAAGGTAGAAGACCAGTAAGGGCTAGGCAATGGGGTTAAGTGACTTGTCCAGGGTCATACAGCTAGAAGTGTCTGAGGCCACATTTGAATGCAGGACTTCTCATCTCTAAGCCTATCTAGTGACCTTGCTGCCCTCTTTTAATTTTCATAAAACTGCAAAAAGGGACAGATTTAGCCAACAATAGTTAGAAACATAAATTAAGTACTATCAAAAATAGCAAGTCCTCAAATTTTAAAAGGTCAGGGATCGTGTAAACGTTAAATACAGAAAGATCACATATCATTCATTTGGCCATACAGCATAGGGATAACAATGATGTCACTAACTAGTATATTTGAAAGCTGGGGAAAATGTGATTATCTGAAAGAACATAAGATTAGAGAATGGCCTAGGTCATATTCTTCATTCTGTGATAAAACCACATAACCACAGAGAAGTCATTTAAAAGCCCTAACTTCAGTCTCCTCAACTAGCAAAATGCACAAACTTGGTTTGTTTAAAACATGTATTCCCTGAGTGAATAATTTAAGAAAGGTCTTTTGTTTTCATTAATATCAATCTAAGTGGGGGAAAAAATGCTTGTAAGCATAAAAGAGTATTATTGTTTTTACTCCAGAGCCTTACTATCTTTTCCATGTCATCAGGCCTTTTCCCACCTAGCAAAACTTTCTGCCCTGAAGCCCCTCTCTCACAATGGGTAACTGAGTCCTTTGGCTATTTCCTCCATAGCCACACACACTAAATATCTAGTTCCCAACCTCACTCATCTACTTTCCAGTCACTCCATCTACCCTTTAATCTCCCCTTCCTCTCAGTTCTAGAATCATGAATCAATTAACTCTGCCATTGTTCTTGGATGGGGTCCATCCATCTACTTTCTTTAAAATTCATCTCCCACCCCACTAACTTTCCAAACCAAAGTACCCCTCAATAGCCACTATTCCCTTCTGAGTTGCCTCCCAATGTAAGCTTCAGGGAATATCTTTGATTTTTACATTGCTAATCCCTTTCCTTAGCACGGTCCTAGGAACATAAAAAGCACTTAGTAAATGCTTCTTCATTTTTTCATCAAAAACCTTTTACAAAAACATTTGAATTTCAAACATTTTACCTTTAACAACTTGGAATCAGGATTGTGAAGCTGCGATTTCCATGAAGCGGTCCCTCCCTTCCACTAGTACAAATCGCAACCCATCCATGCCGTTTTCACCTGTTGTGAGAATTTTTCATTTCATTTTATTAAGTTTTGTTATTTGGGGCTCAGGGTCATTTCCCCTGGATATTTGGTTGACTGAAACCTATCACCTGTTAACACGAACATTACCTGGCAAAAACTTGATTCAAGGAATGATAGTATTAAGGGAAGATTATTTTTTAATATTCCAGAGGTGACATCAAATGGGAGTCAAAACTCCCCAAAGTAATTTAACTTGCTTTACTTGTGTATAAATCTGCCTTGCTCTGACTTTGGTTAACATTAATGGCACTGAAGGAAGCATGAGACACTGATTCTGTTTGATTTGGCCTACTTTAACAGCATAAAAATATTATATGCTAGGAATACCTAGGTGGCTCAGTGGGATAGAGATCCAGGACTAGAGATAGGAGGTTCTGGGTTCAAATCTGGTCTCAGACAAGTCCTAACTATGTGACCCTGAGCAAGTCACTTGCCCCCAACTGCCTAGCTCTCACTGTTCTTCTGCCTTAGAACTGACACTCAGTATCAATTCTAAGACAAAAGGTAAGAGTTGTTTTTTTTTAAGATATTATATGACCCGCCCCCTCCAAAAAAAAAAAAAAGGTACTTCTAGGTCTCTCTGACATACTTTTTCTCTATAAAAATCCTGATCCAAACCCTAATCTTGGTTCAGAGTTATTTTTTAAGCTATGAACCTGTGCTTAAGCAAAATAAAACCTAGGTTTTAACCTCTATAATTTCTAGGTTGTAATAGGTTGTAATTCAGCAACCTGAGTTCACATGAACTTAGGCAGAAATATTTTTCCTGTAACACACCTCACAATTCTTCCCTATAAGGATCCACCCAGTTCAATGGAAACCATTCTCTAGGTTCTTTAACATTTAATGGATATTACTGCAGCAAACAGGCTAGATGCTTTCACTCACTCTTGCTAAAAGCTAAGCTGTCCAATTACCTATTTTTCTGGTTAACATATTTCCTGTAATCTAGCATGTAGGCAATGAGCAAAAGAACACAATATTGTCAAGGATTAATCCTCAAACAGGCATGAGGTCAGTAAGACCATCCAAAGGATTAACTTGGGATAAAGTAATTAATATGTTACCATTATATGCTTAAATTATAAATTTTTATATATGAAGTAAAAACAATGTTTATAATTCTCATTTCACATTTATGGTAGTATGATGTAAATTACTCATTGTATAATGATTAGAAAATTAATCATGCCTCAGTTGATATGCATATTCTTGAGATTATTTCATTAAGACCTTCTTCTACCTTATCAGAAATGTTTAGCACCTAAAATTCATAGATTATCAGTTGAGGAAATATTGTGCTGTAAGAAATAAAAAAGGGGATGGTTTCAGAGAAACCTGAGAAAATTTATATGAACTGATAGAATGAAGTGAGCAGAACCATGGGAACAATTTATATATGAATCACACTATAAAGACAACTTCATAAGACTTCAGAATTCTATCTGCCTCCTAACAGATAGGGGATGAATTCAAGATGCAGAATGACAGATATATTTTCTGAAATGACCAATTCAGGAATCTGTTTTGCTTCACTATGCATATTTACATGGGCTTTTCCTTTCCTTTCCTTTCCTTTTTTTTAAACCCTTACCTTCAGTCTTAGAATCAGTACTGTGTATTATAAGGGCTAGGGAATGGGGGTTAAGAGACTTGCCCAAGGTCACACAGCTAGGAAGTATCTGAGGCCAGATTTGAACCTAAGACTTCCCATCTCTAGGCCTGGCTCTTAATCCACTGAGACACCCAACTGTACTGACCCCTCTCTGCTTTTTTCTTTTTCAATGGTAAGGGAAGATTGGAAGAGAAGCTGCTTGTTAAAAAAATTTTTCAAAGTAAATTTCATTATATAAAACTATAAGCTTTTAAAGTTTATTTCTGTCCAATGAGGCCACATGGACCCAACCTTCCCACAAGAAAGGGAGGCAAAGGTAACAAAACTTTTTTGCTATATAGAACAATTACAGAATTATGGAACCACGGAATCCTAAAATTGTCAGAGACTTCAGGATTAATGTACATTATTGCCTCTTACACAAGTCTCCAGTAGTTGGCCTTCCCAATCCAATCTCTCCCTTTGCCAATCCATTCACCACAAATACTAAATTTATATTCCTGAAGTAGAGGTCAAACTCAGTCAGTCTTTGACTCATGTAGATTCAGAAGATTCCCATAGGATAAAATACAAACTATTCAATGTAGCATTTTAAAGCTTTCACAATCTTCTCCAGCCTATTGCTCCTGATTAATTACAAATTAGTCTCCTTAACACTCTATGCTCTAGGCAATATGACCTACTTCTTTAAATTTGACATCCCATTTCCCACCTCCAGATCTTGGCACAAACCTTTGCCCATACATAGAATGTTCTTCCTCCTCATGGCTACCTCTGGAAAACTGCATTTCACTTCAAAGCTTAACTTAAGCATCACTTTCTTTTCTGGAGGGCTTTCTCAATTTCTTTTTAAGAAAATAAGCCCTCTCCAATCATATTTATTTTTTATATATCCTGTACTGACTTCTCTCTGAAAATACTTTATCCTTGATCAGGTAACAAATCTGCATGTACCAGGCACTGTGTTAAGCTCTGTGGCAGTGATGGTAAACCTATGGCACAGGTGCCAAAAATAGCACACAGAATACTCTTTGTGGGCACTCTGCCACCCCACCACCACCAGAGTTCATTACTAGAAAGGCAGAGGGACTTCAGTGGAGCTCTTCCCTTCCCCCCCTCCACCACACCTGATGACATTTTTTCACATCCCTGCCCCTCTACCCAGCAGTCCAGTGGGAATGCACAGAATTAGGTAAGGTGGGCAACTCACAGCCAGCAGAGCTGGAGGAGAGCAGAGCCCTTGGGCCACTCCCGTCCCCCTCTCTACACTTGCTGAGGACATTCCTCACTTCACCCACCCTCCACCCAAAGGTGGCGTTTCTCTCTCCCCTGTGTGGAGTGTGTAATGAAGAGCAGGTAAACAGGGGCCTAAAGCTGGTATCCAGCTAGCAGTAGGATAGTGGACACACCCAGCACTTAGTCAGGGGCTGAAAGGGACATGGCACTCCATCTATAAAAGGTCCGCCTTCACTGCTTTGGGGAATAAAAAAAAAAGATAAAAATAGGCCTTCACCAGAAGCATGTATTATCCTCTCCAGACAATAAAAACCTTTTGGTGATAGAAACTATTTCATTTTCCTATCAATATCCCTAGCCTCTAGCAGTTTCTGGCCTGCAGTAGGTGCTTAATAAATGCTTCTTGTCCTACAATATCCCTGGCCAAAATCTGTTTTCTTGTTACTTTCAACCATCAGATTTAGGTCAGTCTTGGCAACAGATTGGTTATAGGAATTGAAAGAGTAGAGGATAATTTGTAGGTAAGCTTGGAAGTGGGGAGGGTTTAGGGAAAAAGTTAGTGAGTTCTGTTTTGAATATGTTGAACTGAAGATGTCCACTAGACATCAAATTTAAGATCTCTGAAAAACAGTTGGAGATGAAAGATGAGAGTTCAGCAGAGAGATTAGGACTAGATAAACAGATTTAAGAATCATCAGCATAGAGATCCATGGGACAGAAAGTGCATGATATGCTTCAGGGGAAGTTAAAAAAATGCAGAAGTAATCATGATCTCGGAAAAAGCAAAAACAAAAACAAGCCTAATTACAAATGATAAGTAAAGAAACTACATTTTGTTTAAAGGTATTATAGATAATGAACTTAAATCAATACTTAACAAATATGCACCAAATAACATTATGTAAGAATTAAAATTGGTTTGACTCAATATGAAAGTTATAAAAGTGAGATTATGGTCACCATTTATAAAATGTTAGTCCTTAAGTAAAAAATGACTGTTAGCAGTTTTTATTTACAACAAGGTAGAGATATTGAAAGTGGGAAATGTAGGAAGGAGACAGAGCTTTGTCTAGACTACTGCCCTAAGTGCTGCTCTAGTGAAGTCTGGCTAAGCCCCCAGCAGGGGCTCCTCAAGTCCCAATCTCCACATGGAAGTCCTAGTGGTGTCTTCAGCCAGAAGTCCACCAACATAAGCCTCTTCCTTCAGCTCTAGTCACTCACCCAGCAAGCCTCTCCAGAGCAAAAAGCTCCAGTTCAGAACAATTCCAGGAAAAGGTGACTGCCTCCAAGAATCTCACCAAAGCTCACGCTAAAGAGACTGTCCCACCAAAGCACCAACCAAGAGAGGGTCTCCTCACCAAAGAACAAAGGAAGCAAAGAGTGAATCTTGTCCTTTGATCTCACCTTTTATAGTCCTTTTTCCACATCACTTTTTGTCTTTCCCATTTCAAAGGAACCAATCACAACCTCCCAATTTGCCTAGCACTGCCCAAGGGGTAGGGGGTGCAGTGCTTTGGTGTGAGCTAGTAAGTGACTTGTTAACTCTTTTACTTAATGGTTAGCTAGGTGCTAAATAGGAGCACTTTAAGTTCTTGATTTGATTAAATTAAAGTTTGCTGGCTGATTACATTAAAATAAGACAATTCTAATTCTCTCTTCACAATTCGCATCTCTGGGCCACATCTTCTTCTGATGTAGACCTACTTAAACCAGCTGTTCCTGTTCAGATTAAAACAAGAGGTGGGCCAGCTCCTTCCAGTACCCCCTATCAAAAGAAGCAATTGAAGGAATCAACCCAGTAATAAATTCATTAATTGAGCAAGGAATAATAATTTCATGCAAATCAGAATATAATACATCTATTTTGCATATTAAAAAGCCAAAAATGGGCCCAGATGGAAAAGCCCAATATTGATTTGTTCAAGATTTAAGGGCTGTAAACAATCATGTCATAAAAAGACAAACTCAGGAGCTGGGTAGCTCAGTGGATTGAGAGCCAGGCCTAGAGACTGGAGGTCCTAGGTTCAAATCCAGCCGCAGACACTTCCCAGCTGTGTGACCCTGGGCAAGTCACTTGACCCCCATTGCCTACGCTTACCACTCTTCCACCTATAAGTCAATACACAAAAGTTAAGGGTTTAAAAAAAATTTTTTTTAAATTAAAAAAATAAAAATAAAAAGACAAACCCAAACACAATAATTTCATCTATTCCCAGTACAGCCACTTATTTTATGGTAGTGGATTTGTGTTCAGCCTTTTTATAGATTCCTATTCATGAGGATTCCAGACATATATTTGCCTTTACCTGGAAAAATTCTCAGTGGACATGGACTCATTTTCCCCAGGGGTACGTGGAAAGTCCCAGCCTTTTTGCACAGATTTTGAGCCAAGATACGGATAATATAAAATTGAAAAACAGTAAGTTAATTAAATATGTGGATGATTTGCTCTTGGCCTCACCAGATGCCAAAACATGTCAAGAAGATAGTAAACATCTTCTTTTAGAACTGCAGAAAAGAGGGCACAAGATATCAAATGAAAAGATTCAGTGGTGTCTCCTATGTAAATAGAATTAGCTCTAGCCCATTCATAGTCAAAACCCTACTCAACCTAAGCATAGAAATGATGTCACCCTCACCTTCCTTAGTGGGGAGGTGTGTAAATAGAATTAGCTCGAGCCCATTAATAGTCAAAATTCTACTCAACCCAGGCGTGCTAATGATGTCACCCTGACCTCCCTTAGTGGGGAGGGGAGACGAGTTACCCACACGTGACAATAAGTAACAAATCAAGAATAAGGGACTGCCCTTTGGGCAGTCCAAATCAATGTAGAAACTGCCATTTGTCCATTTGAATTAGAGGTGGACCACAGGAAGTGATGAAAGACACTATCTCTTTAAGTAAGTTAGTGAACTTCCTGTGGGGGCAGTTGCCGTCTCGAACTGGAAGAAGCATCTCCTGAGACCACAGAACGCTTACGCTCTATATTGTCACGTGGGTGAGTTAGGCTGACTTCCTTGGCCTAGCTGGGCCAATTCTAAACTCTGCCTATCTGGCTGTTGGGCCTTGTGGCTTACAGCTTCATTTATTTAGCCTTTTAACCTTCTCTCTCTGTCCTGGCCTTTGGCCAGGACTAGCCTCTCCCTTTCTCTTTATTCCTACTTTTTACCTACCAGATTGTAAATAAACTCTTCAAGAAGTTTTTATCAACAAATTTGCCAATCTATTCATATAAATGGTCATTTTGGTACCCAGGACATCATGGACTCTGTTAAAAGAGTATGGATAGCTCTTGGCATAACTAATATAGCCTCTAAAGTGTGTGCAGCCTGCTCTACCTGCCAAGCATATAACCAACATGCCTTTCATGGCAAAGCTTATGGTGGGCGTCCTCTGGCTTACACACATTTTGAGCACCTACAAATTGATTACATAACAATGCAAAAGGCTAGACTGTATAAATTTTCTCTAGTCATGGTAGATCAACTGACCAGATGGCCAGAAGCATTTCCTTCTGCCTGAGCCACAGCGGCTTTTGTTGCCAAGGTGCTTTTAAAAGAAATCATTCCTTGTTTTGGCCTGTCTGCATGTATTGATTTGGACAGGGGAAGTCACTTTAATGATTCAATTTTATCTGAAATATATTCTTTTTTGAAAGATAACTCCCAAATTCCTTATACCATATCACCCCCAGAACTCAGGCCAAGTTGAAAGGATGAACAGAAAACTTAAAACTATGATTGGCAAATTATGCACTGAGACACATTTAAAATGGCCTGAAATTCTCCCTCTGGCTCTATTTTATCTTAGAAACAGGCCCAGGGGAAATTTACACATCTCATCATATAAAATGCTTTTTGGACAGCCCCCTCTACAAGCTAAACCTTTTTCTCCTGCATATACATCACTATTAGGAGGATATACTTCTATTGCTTCCTATATATAGGAATTACAGCATAAACTGTGTGAACTCCATGAATCTGGACCTGCAGTACAAGCAGCACCAATAGATTCTTCACTTCATGACCTGAACCCAGGAGACAAGGTGTATATAAAGAATTTCCAGCACACTGGAGCAACTCAGCCTTCCTGGGAAGGTCCATTTCAAATATTGTTAACCACTCCAACAGCTATAAAAATTGGAGAAAAGGACTCTTGGATTCATTGCTCACATGTAAAGAGAGCACCTTCTATTGAAACTGAGTGACTGTACCCTATCACAAGCACTAGAGATAATAGTATATAGAAAAGGGTACACCATTTTTAGGAACACATTGAATTCCTGAATTTTATTTTACTATTGCCTTTTACCTTTCTAATAGGATATTTTATTTTTTATTTTTTTTAATTTCTTATACTTAAACTACATATAATCAATATTAATTTTTGATTCTGCAGTAATATTTTTAAAATATATTTGCTATAATATTAATGTATACCCACAAAGCCCTAGACTATGGTAACCTGTCATTTATTGTTAAATATTATAAGACTGTGATTAATGACTGATTCCAGATGAAGGGAACAACAGAGCCACTATACAGTGTAAGAAGCACAAGGTGATGGAGACCAACAAGTCCCATTGGGATTGATGAGAAACTGCACAGTGCCATGGAGCACAAGGGGGAAAAAAAGACCACACCAATTCAAGTGGGATTGTTGAACTTTTATGCCAATACTAAAGGACTTGAACCTAGTATGAGACTCAAAGTTGTGACACTTGACATATGTTAAGTCGTAGGACACTTCATACCATAATGCCAGTCAAGTACCGAAGGTGGCTCCCCCATCCCTGAGAATGAATGTAAATCATACCTGGGAATGACACTTCTCCTTTACATAAAAATCTAGTCCTTTTCTCTCTTATGATATGGCAATTTGCTATAGTCTTGGCTGCCAATGGGTAAGTACAATATTACTGCATTTTGTCCTACAGATTTATGGGACAGAACTTTAACTGGACCCTAATGCAAGGGCCTGTTATGAATTTATTCTTATTTAATCAGAAGATCTCATATACGTAGATTTTTATATTTTGATTCTGATTTTTGACATTTTTCTGTCTCCCAAACATAAATTTTTCTTCTATTTGTTTTTCTTTTTATGCTTTTGGTTTTTCTTTTGATAACTAACTCATACACCCCATAACTCAATGATGTATTCTGAGCTGATCTGGGTGTTGGTGAACACCCTCTTCAGGGGGGATTGTATTTTTATAAAAATCCAAGTTTTAAAATTTTGTTCAAGAAATTTTTCAGGAAAAGAAGTCTGCTAACGCTTTGAAAGCAGAAAACGGACTATTTGCCTGCAGAAATCTACACTGAATCAAGATGATCCAAAATGAACTTTGGGGCGCAACTAAATCAACTTGAGGGGATTGAACACAATTATTTTGAATTGTAAGCTCTTATGCCAAAGGGGATTGCCCCCTAATTGGCTTTTTGTCAATGCACCTAGCAAAACATTGGTTTTGCTCTATCTCTTCTACTTACTTCTTATCTCTAACTATTGTAGTTAGAATTTTAGGGGTACAAGATGATTATGTCAAATGATTAACTGGGGAGACCAGGCTCCCAAATGATTGCAGGGGGGAATTGTGTTAATTAGATTAAATCTACACTGTCCATCTTTAGATTTAATCACCAAAGATGAAAACATCTCCATTTTGGGGTGGTCTGTAACCCACGTGTGCTAGAGTAACAAATCAGAATTTACTGACTGCCTCATGAGCAGTCCTAAGTAAAGCATCTGTTATGATTGGACACATAAACTAAGAGGAGGCCACAGGAAATGATGCAAAAGAGGCCCCTTTAAAAAGAGACCTCAGTCAGCTGGGCTTGGTCTTCTGATTTGTGAATGGGACCTGAAGGAGCTCTACTGGTTCATGACTGGAGCATTCTACATAATAAGTGTAAGACTGATTCTTCCTGAACTTCTCTTAAGGAGCTTCCTTTTTAATAGAGACTTTGTGACTGAAGCTTTTGCTTCATTCCCCTCTGGGCCCCCCCAACCCTCCAGGCCTCTGGCCCTCTGAGTTTCCGGCCTTGGGATCAAGGCTGGATTTCCCTCGGATGAGAGTTAATTAGATATACCTGGATTAACTAGGGGATTGGAGCAAATTACCTACTGTGTTAAGATTCTTATTTCCTTATTTCTTCTTCCTCTTCTCATTTGTAAATAAATTTCCATAAAAGTCATTTTAACTTGAGGTTACTCTTTAATTGGGGATTGATAATTGTTTAATCGCCTGGCAACCTAACTTTTTAATATATTTACTAAATAAAAACCCCTTTTCCACCTTACATATCCAAATTCTTAAAGGAAAAACCTGATTAGTTATAAGAGGAAATAAATAGCAGAACTATACTACTACAGAACCTCAAATTTCCCCTCTCAGAGCTAGATAAGTCAAACTATGAAATATGAAAAAGTTGAAAAGGTGAATAGAATTTTAGAAAAGTTATATTAAGACAGACTTTTAGGGGAAAATGAATGAGGATTAAAAGGAGTATATCTTTTTCTCAGCTGTACATGGATGGCATCATCACAAACTGTGTATTGGGGCATGAAATTTCAAACTCAAAAAATCAGAAATATTAACTGTACTTTTTTTGTACCATAATGCAATAAAAATTGCATTCTCTAAAGGGCTGCAGAAGTAGAGATGAAAAAATAATTGGAAGCTAAATAATATAATCCTAAAGAATGAGTGAAGTCCTTGAATAAGACACTCCATGTCCCAACTACAGTCATTTCCCCCCATGCCTGGAGTTCTCTCCATCTCTTTATTTCAAGTCTCAGCTAAAATCCCACCTTCTTCAAGAAACTTTCCATAATCTCCTTTAATCCTAGCACTTTGCCTCTGCTGAAAACCCCCAATTTAGACCATACATATCTTATTTGAACAGAGTTGTTTGCATGTTGCCTCCTGCATTGGACTGTAAGTTCTTTAAGGTCAGGGACTGTCTTTTGCCTTTCTTTGCATTTCCAGAGCTTAGTGCAGTGCCTGGCACACAGTAGGTAGTTAATAAACGTTTGCTGATTGAGTAGAAAATAGCTAGCAGGCCACTTTTAGGGGAGCACAGTGGATTAACACGTAATAAAACTATAAAAGTAAATAGTATAAAACTGGAAAGGGATTTAAATGTCAGGCTAAGAATTTTGCATTTTATTATATAAGCAACAGGTAATCACACCTGTGCACACAAAAAATAATAGTGGAATGAGATGGTCAAACCTAAAACATTAGGAATACCAGTTTGGCATCTGTGTGGAGTATGGATGGGAGAAGAGAGCACTGATTGCAAAGGGATGAAGCAGAGGTAGTCCAGGCAAGAGTTCATGAGGGCCATAAATAATATAGTCTATAAGAGTAGAGATAAGGGAAGGAATTCAAGAGCTAAATTTAGGGTAGTACTGAAGATTTGGTATATAGATTCCTCATCTATAAAATGAAGGAATTGGACTAGATTTGAGATCCTTTATAGCTCTGGATCTATCACGCTATGATAGTACATAATGAAACCTTTGACAAAGTGAAGTATAACCAAAAGGGTACCTAAAAACCGAGGAAAACTTCAAGAAGAATGAGTACCCATTTTGCCAAAATGCAAATTATATTTCTCATTATATAAACAGAGAACAACTTTTGCCCTTAATAAGTAGCCAAGAGAGAGGAGCTTTTCTGATTACTAAATACTTTGAAAGTATGTTGAAATAAAAATAGTTTATTAGCAGTTCTTAGGCTTGGGACAATTCCTAAAATAGATTTCTTCTCTTCCTTCAATTAAGAGGTTTATTTCTGTGTGAAAAAAACAAGTCTTGATTAGAAATACAAATAGCCTACTAAGTTAATTGAGGAAAGCAAAACTATGCTCAAAAACAAACTCCTCTGAGTAAAGAACTTATTAGAATTCCTCATATCTACTGTTATGATGGGAATGTTTAAAATAACTATGACACAATAGGGAGTTAGAACAAATAACTAAAAAATACTAAATATTTCTATAGTAACATATAGGTAGTAGGGAGGTGACATTCCTGAAACCTATCCTAAGAGAAAGATGATATAATAAAATTATTAATTTCTCCAGTACTTAAACATGTGCAGTTATTTATGGCCGTGCTCTTTTTGGTGGCAAAAAAATGGAAAATGAGGGGGTGTCCATTGATTAGGAAATGGCTGAACAAATTGTGGTTTCTGATGGTGGTGGAATACTATTGTTCTGAAAGAAATAATGAACAGGAGGAATTCCATGTGAACTGGAAAGACCTCCAGGAATTGATGCAGAGTGAAAGGAGAAGATCCAGGAGAACATTGTACATAGAGACTGATACCCTGTGGCACAATCGAACGTAATGGACTTCTCTACTAGCAGCAATGCAAGGACCCAGGACAATTCTGAGGAACTTATGAGAAAGGACACTATCCACATCCAGAGAAAGAACTGTGGGAGTAGAAACACAGAAGAAAAACATGATTGATCACAGAGTTTGATGAGTATATGATTGGGAATGTTGATATTAAATGATCACTCTATTGCAAATATTAATGATATAGAAATACATTCTGAACAATGATACATATAAAACCCAGTGGAATTGTTTGTCAACTCTAGAACAGGGGAGGGAAGAGAGGAGGGAAAAAACATGAATCATGTAACTACGGAAAAATACTCTAAATTAATTAATTAAATAAAACTGGTTTTAAATAAATAAAAAATGAAGGGAGGAAAAAAGATAAAACAATGCGCACTGATCTTTAATAGAGGAATAAAAGAAAAAGGTAGAAATTAAGTTGCTATTTTTGTGTAGCTCAAAAATCTGTTAAATATTTTAAACTTATATTGCCACTTTATTTACCTCACTCCAGTTCATTCTCCACTAAGCTTTCAAATTGGCCTTCCCATAGGACAATTCCTACTGTTACACTATCCCTCTCCCATTCAAATCAAATACGTATAAAATTTTCTGCTTGGCCTTTTTCATAATCTGACACCATATTACCTTTCTATCTTCTTAAACTTTAATCTTTTCTACTTCTACAATCCAGTGGCACTGGCCTCATTACAGTTTCATGAAAAAAATACTCTTATCTCCTGACTCAGTTTTCTCACTGGCTGTCTTCCATCCCTGGAATTCTCTCCCTCCATATTGTACCTTCTGGCTTCCCTGGCTTCCTTAAGGTCTCATCTAGTGCTTTCCCTCTGAGTTCATCTCCAATTTCTTTGGTGTATGTCTTATTTATATACAGGTATTTGCACGTTGTTTCCTTCAAAAGACAGTGAGTTTCTTGAGCAGGAACTGGTTTTTGCCCCTTTTTTTGTATTCCCAGCTCTTAGCACAGTGGCCAGTGCATAGTTTGGGTCTTAATAGATGCTTGTTGCATATCTTTTAAAAAATCTTTGGCAAGTATGACCATAAGCTTTAGTTTCATAAATGGGAATGATGTGGAAGAGTTCTCCTCACTTAAAAAAATAATTTGTGCTGTGTTCCTCAGGAAATGAAAAAGAAAGTGCTGCTGACTATAGTGCTTTCCTTTTTTATTTTTTTCTATAAGTAGGTGCCAGAGATGATGACTAGAAAGTTGTATTGGTATGTACTAATGATATCATTTTCTTTTTTCTTTTTTTTTTTAAGTTCATTGGAAATTCTAAGTTTTAGGAAGACAAAATTTTTCAGGGACCAAAAGTTGTTTCCCATTTGCCTTCTGTTTAACTACAAATCAGTTAATGCACTGATGGACAAGGAATGTTTTGGGGTTTGTTTTTCGTTTGGTTTTGGCCTTATGCCATTATCTTTTTGTACTAGAATGGAAAACCACTTCAAAACTATAAACAAGTCACGGGATAACAGAGCTTGGTAGGGCTCTAAACTATTACAAGACCCACACTCAGAGCCCAAGTGACAAATCAGATAGCAACATGCCCCTGCCTCAGGGATGTAGCACCCCTGGGTCCCAATAGAACCTTTCCCCCACAAGGAAGTGATAGTACAGGCACCACCAGAGCCAGAGAGCTCCTTAGGCTAAAGAACAAGTTTCTAACATTCTAATGAAGCCAAACAATTCCCTAAACAAATATACTCAGTATGTCCAGAGACCACTCTACTTGTAGAATTCCCCAGAGGAGAAGTGCTCTGTTTAGGAAATACTTATCAACAAACCTTTGTTAGCAATAACTTCCCTTTTAGGGAGATTCTAACTTCATGCCAAATCTCAGTCCATTCCCAGCCTTTCTCTCCATCTTCTCCTCACTTACTTTCATTTTTGCTCATAATACCAACACTTCCCCCAATGGCATTTAACTAATCTGACTCTCTACTTCCACCTTTCACCAATATAGGCTCCCTGACACAGTAAAATCAGAAATCAAACCCTGAAATCAAGAACTTGCCTACTTCTGTGCTCTAAATGACCAGTTTTTCAGCACCAATTCATTAGACCTAAACGATATCCTTAATCCTAACCTTATATTTAGAAAAACTCCTAGCTCCAAACTTTGACCTCAATCCACCAGAGGTGAATCATGCAACCCAGGAATCAAAGCACTCCTAGCCCTTGCTAGCAAAGCTATCTTATTTACTGATAGACAAGTCTAAGGTTTACCCATAATAAACAGAGTTGCAACCTGGCAATAGTTTTTATGATTTTTCTACCTACCACATTTCATTTTACCTACTGGGTATTATATAGAAAATGAGGCATCATTCTATTTGTTTCAAAGAGTCTTCTGAGAGAGAAGCTTGTGTACAAGAGAACATTTAAGGGTATAATGGAAATATCTAAGAAACCAAGTGTTCCATTATATCATGAGAAGCCACAGAGTAAAAAGAGAAGATATCCAGGTAGCAGGGAGTTGGTAAGAATGGAGAGTACTCTGAGTAAAAACATAGGTGCCATGAAGGCAAATCTGGGCAATTCCAATCTAGCTATGCCATTCCTACCCACCCATTTAGTTTCCTTGGCTACCCTGATAGAAATGAGGGGTGAGATTTCATTCATTCAAAAATAAGTGTTGAGATGTGCTTTGCTATTGATTTGATTTGCAATTCTGACCCATTAAGTATTTTACTATTTCAATGTATAGCTCCTGCCTAACCTCTTAGAATTAGTGATTACTCAATAGTCAGACCCAAGTTTGACTCTAGAAGTTTCCAACTGCAAGGCGGTCAATCTTGAGTCAAAGGAAATTCTTATAATCATTTATAATAGAGATTATATAATGTTGAAGACTCTTCTGTTTCAAAATCAGGTACTCCATCCAAAAACACACAGCACGAATTATTTTTTTTAGGTGAGGTGAAGTCTTCCTTTAGACGTATACACAACAAACAATATATGAAATAAGAGTACATGAAGCTGCTAAGGAGGTGCCAGTGGTCTGTGGTGCTAATGATGCAGAAATAATATTTAACAGCTGACAAGTCAAAAGGCACTAACAGCAACAATAAGTTGCAAAGAAGGGTGAGAAAAACATTGGCAAGAAGGCTATTTTGGTTTAAATCACTAATTAATTTTCCATATAAGCAGTTTTTGTACCCTCCCCAAGGGGTCAAACAGCTGCTCACCTGCCTCTAGGGGGAAGAGGCAAATCATCCAAAATAAAGCTGACATCAAGGACTTTTTCGGGGAAGTAAATCCCAAGGAAATTGACAGGGTCAGTGCCCATTTAGTCCAATGTCCTACATCGCCTAAACTTGCATCTACAGCACAAAATATGTTGAATTATATTTATAGAATGTTCTAAAGGGCCTCTAAATGTCATCCCATTCCCAATGCTCTATTTAAGAAAGTAATGAAGTTCTATAGTACATTTTGGAAAGATTTCCATAACAAATATTTGAAGTAAAGTTCCATCACCTAAAGTGTATAGCTGTCTAGTTATTGGGGGTGGGGTGGGGTGCAGGAATGGAATATCTATCACCAGAATGATACATTCTCCATGAAAGCTGAACTAAGGTATTTCTTTAATTACTACTAGTAGTAAGGAAGAAAATATAAAAGTTCTATGTACTCTAAACAGGCACGATCATTCTTATGCTCTTCTGTGAGAATAAACTGCATTTCTCTATTCATCTTTTGATAATCTGTATTAATGAGAAATGAGGACCAAGGACAGTGCTATGGTTAGAGCAAAGTGATATAGAAGCAACAGTATTTATATTAAATTTGTATTACTTTGTTATGTTTAGATCATATTGTTACACTGTTCCAAAACAAAATCTCTTTGCAGCATGGAGATGGCCCAAGGATCATTAATGTCAATAAATAAGTATTTATTAAGTCATAGATTTAGAGTTAGCTGAAAGGAACCTTAGAGTCCATCAGTGCCTAGAATGTACCAGGAATCTTGGGTGCTGGGAATATGTATATAAATTCCCACACACAAGGAGCTTACATTTTACGAGTGAGGATAACATGGTCAAAGAGAAATAAATATAGAGTATATGTAAAAGAAATATCCAGTTCTGGGTGTAGATTAGTACTTGGGTAGATGAACCTGGATGGATTCTCCTGAAAGAATGAGGAAAAGTCTTTTGGATTCATTATCTTTCTCTCAACCCCTTTCCTCTTCCTAATTTCCCTACTATTGCTGAGGGTACTACTATTCTCCCAAGTCACCCAGGCTTACACTGAGGTGTCATTCTCTCTTTTACTCCAAGTCCCACCCACCAGCACAACAAATTTATTGACAAGGCCTATTGATTTTACCTTTGTAGTATTTCTTCAGTATACTCCCTTCTCTCCAGTGATGCCCAGGCTCTTATCAGCTCATGCCTGGTCTATTGCAATAGCCTGATGGTTTTCTCTCTACCACAAGATTCTTACCATTCACTCCATCCTCAACTCTTAAACTGATCTTCCTAAAGTACAACTTAGACCTTTTCCCCGACACCTCCAACACATACACAAATACACCCTACTCAAACAACTCCAGGGGCTCCCTATCAGCTCCAAAATCAAATACAAAATCATCTGGCATTCAAAGACCTTTACAAAATGCCCTTTTCCTACCTTTCTTGTATTCTTATGACCCTTTTTTACCCCACGTACTCTGTGATCCAGTGACGCTAGCCTCCTTGTTGTTCCTCAAGAAAGACACTCAATCCCCCACTCCAGGTAATTTCACTAACTTTCCCCTATTCCTGAAATGCTCTCCCTCTTCATCTCCACCTCCTGGATTTCCTGGCTTCTTTCCTCTTTCACCTAAAATCCTACCTTCTAAAAGAAACCTTTCCCAATCTCCCTTAATCCTGATTATTTCCCATTTAACCTGAATATAGCTGGTTTGTACATAATTGTTTTCATGTTGTCTCCCCCATTAGACTGTGGGCTCCCTGTGGACAGGGTTGTCTTTTTTGCCCTTTCTCTGTATCACACGCAATGACTGGAACAGAGTGGGCCCTTAAGAAATATTGATTAACTAGCTGACTCTTGCTGAAACTTAAAGGGAGTGAGAGGTGCAAGACACCATGATAAAATGAAAAGCATTCTAGTCATGAGGGATGGTCTCTGCAAAGGCTTTGACACAGACAATAGTTTCCCTGCAAAGACTTTGAGACAAACAATGGAGTGCCATGTATGGAAACAGTAAGCAAGACTGTTTGGCTGGAATGTAGTTTGTAGAAGGGGGAGTATTATACAATGGTGGGAAAGACAGGCTGGAGCCACATTGTGTAGGGCTTTAAATGTCAAACAGAGTACTTTGTATTTTCCTGTTAAGGCAATTGAGAGCCTTGAGCTGCTTGGGCAGAAGAGTGACATGTTCAGACCTGTGCTTTAAGAATATCAATTTGGTAGGCGTGTGGAGGATGGATTCGAGATTGGATGTAGGGAGACATATTTGAATGTCACTGAAGGAAGTGGCCCTTGAGCTGATCCTTAAAGGGGAGTGAGGAGTTCCAAGAGGCTAAAGTTAGAAAAAGAACATTCCAGGAAAGGGGGGAAGTCTCTGCAAAAGCTTTGAGACAGAATAGTCTAACAAATCAAGAGAGAAGTCACTAGGGCCTGCTGGTGGTTATTGTGAAAGTAGAGAGAATGGGATAAATACAAGAGATCATTGAGGACATGGACAAGACTTGATGGGAAAAACCTGGTACTCAATTGACTATTGGGAGAGGGAGGGAGTGGAGGTGAATGAGCAATGAGTCAAGAATGGCCTTCTAAACTGAAAAAACTGGATCACTGAAAGGATGGTGATACCCTGGGAAGAAACAGGCTAATTAATTAAGAGAGAAGGTGAGTTTTAAGGAAAAGATACTGAGCTCTGTTTTAGACACAGTGAGTTTCAAATGCTGAAGGAATATTATCCGGGTGGAGTTATGTATGAAATAATTTAGAGACTATGCCAGTAGAGTACAAGCTCTGGCATTTACTACCAAAGATGGAAGCAATATAAGTACAGGCTCAGAGCAACCTAGTGAAATTCAGAGAGAACCATCCTTAGGCAGGCCACAAGATGAATTTTTCAGCCACAGCAATTCTAAAGCTGTTTGTAAAACAGATAGAGGAGACAGGATCTGCATTGTTGGTGGCAAAAGGATCCACTCAGAAGAAATGACAGAAATCAACAAAATAATGAATCCAAGCTGCAAGAAAATGACTGAAAGGGAGCATCACCTAGCTCTCTCACAGTACACTTGCCCCTAATGAAAAGTAAAAGGTTTCAAGCTGGAAGAAAGTTTACACATGATTTATTCTAAGACCTTTATCTGAGGCACCAAGACAAAAAGTGACTCATTCAAAGTTATGATAGTAAGAAGTAGTTGAGCAGGCCTCAACTCAAGTCTTTTGCCTCCAAATCAAGTGTTCTTCCCATTATACCTACCACACTAACCCCACTACCTCTGCCATTTGTCTTGAATTCACCATGAGTCTTCCAATCCTTCTAGAAGACTCATGGTTAAAGTTATGTCTTTCCCAAACATAGCAGAAAATAGCTATATGCCACACACTGCCATATCTAGGAAATATTTTCTCCCAAATTTTAGGATATTAAGGAGAAGAGCACATGAGTATATAACATACTTTTTAAATGATTATTCTAAAGGAAAACAAGAGATTACCTTATGGTATGAACCCCCTAGTAGATAAGAACATTGTCATCCTCTTAACATTATTCAGCAAAAGAAGCTCCCATACACACTGACACTCTCTCATTCTCATTCTTTCTCTCTCTTTCTCTCTCTCTCTCTCTCTCTCTCTCCCCCCCCCCCTCTCTCTCTTACTTTCATCCAGGTGAGGAACCTTTTTACTCTGGGGTGACACATCTGAGACTTGGTTTTTACTTCAGTTTCCTAGTGTGTGTAGCTTCATAGGATTAGAACTAGAACAGACTATGACAAATCTAGTCTAAACTTAGAGTGTGTACCATAAAGTGCCAAAAAGAGGACCTTTGAGGTAGGCCACAAGAGAGAGGTAGCCTTGGAAAATGAAAAGGAAGAGATGATCACAGGCATATGTGATCCATAAATCTCAAAATGCTACTCTTCTTCCAATGGTATTTGCATTGTAACCAGAAAGAGCAAATATGAAGACCAAGGAAAGAACAGGAGAGTTGGGGTTATCTTTCAGGTGAGAAAGGTGTTGGATAGTGGAAAGAAAAGTTCTTGGGACCTTGAAATCACCCCAATAAGCAGTTAGAGATAGCAGTACCTGAAACTGAAATCAAATACTAGCCCCAACTGCTAAATATATTTATAGTTCACACCCTCCCTTGGAGGCTCTCAGTGAATTGTTGAGAAAAGGTCACCTGCTGGGCGGCACACAACAAGCAGAGTAAAAACAAATAAGAGATTGTGACTAAAGCCTCCAGAGGACACTATCTCCCACTCTGCTCGCATAGAAGAAGTTGGTGCTTGGGGAACTGCTTCTTTTATCCTTCTTGAATAGCATAGTAGAGTGCCTGGAATGCCAAAGAGGCTCTAAAAAATTCTACAGTTATGCCAAACTCTCAAATATGTGCACTGAGCAACGTGGTACAATAAATAAACAAGGTGAATGGTTTTTCCATTTAATAAACTGAACAATTCTAAAGGTAGTGGCATTTGGCCAATAGTTCTGGCCTTACCAACAAGACTGGCCTCTTTTGAATTTCAACAGCACTTAAACAGTGAAAGAAAAGGAAGTGAAAAGAAAAGAAGCACATTGAGAACCCCCAGCACTTCTCCCTTCCCTTCCCTGAATGCAAAGTTTTGCTTTATTTTTTCCTATTTTCGATAGGGTAATAAATCATAAATTCTCAGGAATACTTTACCAAGGCCAGACTAACTATAAAGTTTCTTTGGCACAATACTGACAGGCCACAAAAGCAAGATAAATCTTTGGTTATTTGGAGTAAAGAAAACTGTAACAGCTCTAGATTCTACAGTGGGGGGAGCAGAGGAGCAGGGAAGCATACAACTTAAACAGAAAGGACAACTAATTCCAGAAACCTTGAGAAAGTCACAAACTTTCTGGGCCTCATTTTCCCTATCTGTCAAATAGGATGTTTGGACTAGATTTCTCTTACAATCCCTTCCAGCTCCCAATTCTATAAGGCTATACATACGAGGAAATTAGGTTAAAAACTGAAGTCTCAAGAGGGGTACCCCAGAGTAAAGAGGATCCTAAACTGTCTGAACTTAATCAATAAGCTCCAGACCCTACAGAAAAGATGAGTACTGGTTCTGAAGTCACAGGACCTGAGTTTGAAGTCTCATTCTGCTGCTCAAGCCACTTCCTTTCAAATTGAGCTTCAGGGGGCAACTATGTGGCTCAATGGATTGTGAGCCAGGCCTAGGGACCAGAGGTCCTGGATTCAAATCAGACCTCAGACATTTTCTAGCTGTGTGACACTAGGCAAGTCACTTAACCTCCATTGCCTAGCCCTTACTGGTCTTCTGCCTTAGAACCAACATAGTATTGATTCAAAGAATCAGCTACGGGTTTAAGAAAAAACCGAGCATCAGTTTCCTCATCTGTAAAATGAGGGGACTAGCACAGAATGAACCCTAAAATCCCATCTAGATCTAAATTCTACAGTGTTCTGAAATTTTTTTAATTTCATCATTTAAAATAATTATTGTAAACATGCTGTAAAAAGATAGACCTGAACAGAATGCCTTCTCAAGTACAACAATCTTCCCCGTGGGTTTTTTCTTTTGTTTTTTCATGTAGTACTTAAAGGTTTTGCAAATTGCTTTATAAATATTATCTTCATTACAACTCTGAGAAGTAGGTGCTATTATTATTCCCATTGTTATGGATGAGGAAACTGAGACTTAGAGAAATTCAACGACTTTCCCAGGATCTTAACGCTAAAAAGTGTCTAAGGCATGATAGATGCTCAATTGAAATGTTTAATAATTTCAATATGAAAAATGAGAAAACCAAATTTAAACCAAAATTCAGAGGGTAATTTTTATGGAATGAAAGTCATCTGATAACTGATTCCTTCAGAATATTATACTTCCTGAATGTCGTAAGGCTTCTAATTTTCTAGAGGAGACCCCAAACTGTGGAACTACTTCTATTTAACTAGCAGACATTTCCAGTTCCAAAAATTATGGAGAGAAAATGAATAGCAATAGATATAATAGTTCATTTTATATTTCATTGATTTAAAAATAAAATGTGCTGGGAGTCTTGTAGATGTCTCCACTGTTTTCCTAAGAGGCCTTTATGAGATGCATAGCTCCTTAGCTGAGAACCAGAACTGTTAATCAGGCACTGTAAATCGAAAAAAGCACCTTCAGGGCATCATATAAGTATAGTTATGATATCAGCAAACAACATATCTGTGGTGCATATGTATTTAACTGGAAGTATAATTCTCTTTAAGATATTACAAAGCACAATCTTAAGATATTTTAATTGAACTAATAATTACAAGATTAAGAACCAATAAAATTATTTTCCAATTAAATGAATGATAATAACTCATAAAAATGGCATACTATAGGGCTTAAATTTTAATGATATCAAAGACTTCTAGTTACCTAGTTTGACCATTTTAGTATTTGTATTGATGTTGGATATTTACTAATTACCAAAAATATACAGATAGCAGACAGAATAAACCTTACCCCTTTAGTTCAACTGAACAAGCCTGTATTAAGCACTGACTATATGCTAGACACAGCTGGGCACTGAGGTTTGTATTAGATCCCTCTTAGCTGCCTCCAGTCCATACTGCCTCTGAACTAAAACATAAGCTTAGTCATTTAAAATAGAGCTTTAGACCTTTAGAACTGGAAAGAAGTTCAGAGATTATTTAGTCCAACTTCCTTATTTCTTAGGTAGCTAGGTGGCATAGAATCTTCCTGAGTTCAAATGTGACCTCAAGCACTTACTAGCTGCCTGACCCTGGGCAAGTCACTTAACCCTGTTGGCCTCAGTTTCCCTATCTATAAAAATGAGCCGGAGAAGGAAATGACAAATGACTTCAGAATCTTTAGGGAGAAAACTCCAACTGGGGTCACAAACAGACACAACTAAAACAAATGAACGACAAACAACCTTGTTTCTCAAATGAGGAATGGAAGAAATGAAGTGACTTCTCTAAGGACTCATAGATAGCAAGTGGCTGCAGTCTAGATAGGGCTGAGCAGAAGAATACTATAAATTGTACACAGACAATATGGCATTCTTTAGTATTAGAATAGTTAGAATTAAACCGTTAACAAAATTTATGTTGCATCTTACAAGTATATTTTATTTATCTCAGTTTATACCCACTGGTGCTCATAAATGATTAATTATATGCCTTATGTGCTATGTGTCAAGGCCATCAGAATGGAGTGGTTTTTTTTAAACTTTTGCCCAATTAAATATAAACCAACATGCCATTAAAGTCAGTCCTTGCAGTTACTCCATGTTTGCTTACATAAAGGAGAAGGGAGGGGCATTTTCCCCATGAAAAAGCAAAATGAAATCCTAATAAGAATGGACAAACAATGGTAGTCAAGTCTCACTTATCCAATTCTAGACTAATCGGTGTACAATTCTGATCGGAAATTCACTCACTTATTGAAACCTCTAAGTAGCCAAAATCCTTCTTTCAAATGTACAAGGTTCATTTTATGTAAATTAATACTAAAATCAAGCAGTTATTTGAAAAGACAATCTACGTATCAACCTGAATTAATCAAGTTTCTTAAATGCACATAACTTTCTTCTAACAATCTTAATCCAAAATTTGGGCCATGGTGGTGTACGGCATTATAAATGGAAAGAAATAGACTAGAAACACACTAAACACGTTTGTCTCCTAAAAAGACTACAACTAAAATCTCTGTTACAAGAAAATATTGGCTATGTAGCATTCAAAATGCTTGGAAATCACAAATATTTTCATTTGAAATGAAGCTGCCCCCATCCCCCTGGGCTTGCCCTTAATATTTTCTTTTAAATACATACGTTTGCTCTAAATTTCTAGTCACAATTCGGCATTTCCTTGGAGCCTAAATGCTCCGGTGGGCAGGAAACATTTTCTTTTTAAAGATTATATAACTTCCTTTTCTGAACAATGCTAGCACATGCTAATGTTAGTGACGCTAAATCCAAATTACAGCCGGCATAGAGGAATGAGGCTACTAAACATTCGTTTTCTGGAAGGAATGGCCACTTAACATCTCCACTTCCAGAGCAAAGCAACTCAGCAATGACTTCACGAATACATATCACAGCAACTATAAAATACCATCTATTTCACATCCATCCAGAGCAAACAGTTAAGTTTCATGCCGCCGTTGTTGAATACAGTTGTGTCATCCTCATCAAAAACTAAAGGGGGGTGGGGAGGACCACTACCGACCGGGATATGAGCTCCAAGAGCTCCAAAGTGCTCGAACTTTGATCAGTTTTCCTAATTCTCCCACACCCCACTGGGGAGAGAAAGCTTGAATTACCCTCAGCTACCATAGAAAGAAACAACAGCAAGCTCTATCCTGGAAAAAAAAAAAGTCTATATGAATACATTTTCTACAAATACTGCTGCAGCAGCACCCCACCCCTCACCCCCAGCCCCCCCAAAAAAGTAAAAGAGAAAAGAACACAGAATTCAGAAAGAACAATCTCTCACCAACACCCTAGCTCCATTCATTTGCTTCTCATTTCCATTCCATGGGTTACTTTCTGGATTACCAAAGACCTGTTGAAATAGATTACCAACGCTAAGAGATGGGGTGGGGTGGGGTGGGGTGGGGTAGGG
>NC_058134.1:155044221-155076994 GCF_016433145.1 Gracilinanus agilis | reverse complement strand
TGGTAAGGGTGGGCAATGGGGGTCAAGTGACTTGCCCAGGGTCACACAGCTGGGAAGTGGCTGAGGCCAGGTTTGAACCTAGGAACTCCTGTCTCTAGGCCTGACTCGGTAGACTGTATTTTTGCTTGAAGGTCTGTCTTTGTGGTTAGCAACCAAGGTAAAGCAGCCCCTGGCTGTCAGTGACTGAATGTCCCAGCCCAGAGCTACACAGATTGTTCCTCTGCTCAGAGCCAAGAGCCAAGAGCAAAGAGTCAGGACACTTGAAAGAGGGGTGACCTGGCTTTTCTACCAGGACTCCAACTGCCTTTAACTGCCCCCTCTCTTAGAGTTCTGGGGGGCACTATGGAATTCTGTGATGCAGCTTGAACCCCCCTCAGAAATAATGGATCCCACACATAATTCATGTTTTCTCTCTCTCCTCATCACTCCCCTCTCCCAGAGTTGCCAAGCAATTCCATTGGGTTATACATAAATAAATATATATATATACATATATATATATTATACATATAATATATGTATATGTTATCACTCAAATCCATTTCCACATTATTCATTTTTGTTAAAGAGCAGTCCTTTAAAACCAAAACCCTAAATCACATATCCATATAACCAAGTGATAAATCACATGTTTTCTACTGGATTTCTACTCCCACAGTTCTTTCTCTAGATGTTTATAACATTCTTTCTCATAAATCCCTCAAAATTGTCCTGGATCATTGCATTGCTTTTAGTAACAAGGTCAATCACATTTGATTGTCTCATAATGTTACAGTCTCTGTGTATAATATTCTCCTGGTTCTCCTTATTTAACAGCACTTCGGTTCATATAGATCTTTCTGGTTCTTATAGAAGTTCATCAATTTGTCATTCCTTATAGCACAATAGTATTCCATCACCATCATATACCACAATTTGTTCAGCCATTCCCCAATCAAGGGACATGCCCTCATTTTCCAATTTTTTGCTACCTCAAAGAGCTCAGCTATAAATATTTTTGTACAAACAGGTCCTTGCTCAGTTTTGTTTTGTTTTTTATCTCTTTGGGATATAAACCCAATAGTGGTATTGCTAGATCAAAGGGCATGCATTCTGTTAAAGCCCTTTGGGCACAAAGTCACAAAATCTTAACAGCTTTGCTGATTAGGTATGGTAACATTCTAAAATAATGACATTTGAGAAACTGGCCCAATACTCAAAGTGGGGAAACTTACTACTTTGCTTATAGTAAAGAGTGATTTTTATTCAATAGATTATTTAACTATCACTGATGAAAATTATTAAATTGTACCTTTAATTAATTGTCTAAATAGAAGTTACATCTCTGAACTAATTTAGTAATTAGATCTTAGATTAAAAGATGCCAGTCTTACCTTAGAGGTGAACTGGCAATACAAATTGGAGATTAATTATAGTCAATATTTTTTCTGGGGTTTGGAATGAACAAACATGTCTTCATTGTATGGGTGAAACTCCAGAATGTAAGTATTCTTAAATTACAAATGAAGTTATGTCTTCATATGTGCTCATTGTTAACTATTGTCTCAACATGATTTTTTAAATCATTACGAATAATTTTTTTTAATTTTTACAAATAATTACAGTAATCTATACCAAGCTGTGATCAGTAAAATGTTTATCTTTGAGGCAAAATCTCCGGGAATTAAAATGTGATTTTGTTGTTCTAAGTTTTGATTTTAGGTATGGTTGTCTGAATTGGCATGAGCAATAGTCTACCATTTAAGTTAATGCCATATGTTGCACAAAGGAAGTGCCATCTGGGAACTGCTACAGGTTCTGAATGAGAAAAATTGAAGGGATTATCTTGGTATAGGTTAAGGTAGGATGCTCTTGACTCAGTTTCCCGTTATTCTATTTCTTTTCTAAACAGGAAAATGCCCCATCTGATTAATTCTGAATCTGGCTTTTGATACTTTATGAGTAAATGTGAAACTTTGCTATATGACTGTTCAAGTCTGGAATCAAACAAAATTAAGGGAGTTTTTCCTCTGTTATGGCTTATGTCCGATCATTCTGTGCCCTTGAGGGGTAATTTTAAAATCATAATAACTATGTCTCCCTTTTTCTACTCAAAGCCAATTTTTATAATCAAGGAAGAAGAATTGTAGAAGTTTTTGTTATTATAATACTAAATCTGTTAATAGATTAATACCAAAACATCTCTGAGTCACTATAATAGAATGTGTTATGATTATAATAACAGATAGTTTGGAGAAGCAGATAAATGTTTCAGGGCCAAATATAGCTTTAAGTCAAGAGCCCTAGATTGACAGGTTACAGTGAGGAAAGGAGTGGGTAAAACACTCCTGATTCTCAAACCCCTCCCCCTCTAACTGCTTCTGCTTCAGTTGGTAATGAAGACAGGAATAAGATTCTTCTGGTGAGTTTCTGTTATGGCTGAAACCCCAATAATGTTTCTTTCTTAAATTTATATTCCTCTCAGGTCAGTTAGAGGAGATATAACAGCTAGCTATCTAACTGTTGAGGACAGAGGAGATCTTAAACTGGCTGCCAACAGGATTCAAACTAAATATACAGACTGAATTGTAAGTATCTTCCAAATAATTATCAGGCACAGCTTTGAAGGTAAAAAGTTATATTAGGAATTAACAAGGAAAATTATAGAAATCAATGAAGGATTTAGGATAAATGAAAGGTGACCCTAAACTGTTAAATTGATGCTCCTTCCCCCTCCTCACTGGAGGGATGAAGCACTTAACTAAAACTGGCTCTCTTGCTATAGATAAATATCTTACTCTCTAATTACTAAATAATTATATGATTATATTAATGAAGAATAGTAATGACAAATAGGCTAATCCTATGAGTAGAAATCACTAGCTTATGCTATAATGGTTTCTCAGGAGAAACCCCAAGTCAGGAGAAACAAGCTGAGTCTCTGCTCACATCCAATCCCACAAATTAACTGTCTTCAACCCTTCTCAACTGCCCCTCACCCAAAGTTCTCCAGGGGGGTCCCCTGGAATTCTGGGTGAGGTTGTCCCTGTACCTTTGCAGGGATTCCATGCTTTGCATCTGCACACAACAAATGTAAATACAAAAGATCCTACTACATGCCCATTTGAATTTGTAATCAATTCCATATCCTATGTAATTAGGTAAATGAGTTCCTAGCTTTGCCATCCCCTTGTTACTAATGATATATTCATGTATGATATTATGCTCTTAAAGTAAATATATCATTCTTTCAGGGTGATATGGGTATAATACTCTCAAAAGGAGGGGGGGATGATCCTTGTCTTTCTGTCTTAGAGTTGTTACTTAGAAAGTAAAAGTTTTTTTTAAAGAAATGATTGTTGATTTCCAAAGGAATTGTGATGAAAAAATGCTATCAATGTCCAGAGAGAGAATTAATGAATTCTTAGCACAAAGTGAAGTATGCTTTTCCTATGTTCTTTATTTTTCTTGCCTTTAAAAATGTGGCTATTATGGAAATATGTTTCCTTTGACTTCAAGTGTATAAGTGACATCATAATGCTTGCCTTCTCATGGGGAGGGGAGAGAATGGGAGGGAGAGAGAAAATTTGGAACTCAAAATTTAAAAGGAAAAGAATGTTAAAAAGAAATAATAATCATTTTTAAAAAGAAAAATAAAAGGTATATATGACTGGTTTCCAAATAGTTCTAATGGAATACATATAGGCTTTGAGTATGTTTTAGTAACAAGTTCTCAATATTGAATTAAGGATTTTACATGGAAAATTGCACTGATAATTGTAAAGAAAGTGAGATTATTTTCCAATTTTGAAGTCTCTGACAAATGGGTTCATTTTCCAAGTCAGGCACTCTGGGATTGTTTAAAAAAATTCTTTCTTTGGCTTCTTGATGATAGCATTCACATCAGGTACAAAGTTTAGGCAGCAAGTAGAAATGTGCTGATTAAATGGACACTGTGAATGTACAAGTGAATGTACATGTGATTTCATGGTGTTTATGTTTGCTGAGTTTTCTTGGTCACCTTGTTAATATGTAAATCTCCCTTCTCAAATTAATCCATGATGAGCCCTCTAAGTCGTTTGATCTGCATTTGGACTTAATTTACTTATAGTCTAACAAAGTTTGACTCTTGGGGTGGGGGAGTGCATAAGATTATGACTCTGCTGGTACACTTTGTCCGTTTTACCCACTTTTTTGGGCAGACTATTATTCTGTTCACAATTAGGTAGACTTATTATTCTTTTCACAAATTCCTGATAAAGCATTTAAATAAATGGTCCTGGAGGTTGAAAAACCCAAGATCAAAGGGGGGGAATGTTGCATTAAAAATTAGTACTGTTTTGCTTTCAGCAACATTTTGTAGGGTTGTTTCAACTCCATATAAATTATCTGACTCAGGCTTCATGAAAATACTCCCTTTTCCCACTATTACCTGACTTAAAGAATGTCACAAGGATACTCCTCTCCCTTTCATCTCAGCATTTCCTAATCTCCACTTCACCAATGAGAAACCAGATGTCTCAATCCCTATTATCCTGTGTTTCCTGTTTTTCACTCTCTCCAAGTTGAATGTTAACTGTGAGAATCAAAGCTTCCAGTTTACTGAGAGCCTTGGACTGGGTTTGTTTTGCAACTGTGTGTATTGTTAAATAAATCATTATCTAGATATAAGTCCTTGGTTTCTTTATTCCACTGTAACAGAAACCAATTTTTATTTACTACATAGAAGAATAACATCTCAGGTTGAACATCATTTCTTGACACTGGAAATTTGCTTGAACTCTGGTACCATCATTTTTTTGAAGAAAAAATTTTATCTTTACTCATGTTTTTTTCCACATATAGAAGAAATGCAGCCCCTGCAATTACTTCGTTTCCTCATTGCCTAGGCTCAGGTCTTCCTGGACTCTCCTCATAAATAGCATATTGTCTTCATTAAGGTCTGCATTATAATGGGAACCATTGTAGACACCTGCAGATTAACACCAGGGGCAGTTTGGCAAGGACTCTGTCTGAGATTTTTTGCCAATACACATTAAAGAAAGATGAATACTACATAAATATTTGTTAAATGAATAAATGAGTTAATGAAGTTCAGTGCCAGTAATTGTGAGTATACAGAATTCTGTGCCAATTAAAGAGAACTGGATAATGAAATTGTAGAAAAAAAATAGAGTGTGAAGCCAGAGGGGTGGGAAAGTATTTCGTAAAATCAAGGACCAACTGGGTGAATAGGAAAGATAGCTATAATCTGGGATCAATAAAAGAAAGATACTGCAGTAATCGGGTGAGCTAAAATAACAGATTTAATCATCTTCTTCTCTCCCCTAATGGCGCTCAACACATAGTAGGCATTTATTAAATATTTGTTGAGTCAAAAACGCAATTAACTTAAATGTGGGGCAGGTTTGAAGAGCTCTATAAAAATAACTTGGAATTCAGAGCCTTCCTTCCCTTTGTTTGATTTGAATCAGTTGTCTAATTAGTAGCTAATGACATGAAATGAGAAAACAAGCAAATTGCTTTGCAAATGTTAAAGCATTACATACATGGTAACTATTACTAGTATTATTGTTATCGTTAGCAAAAGCATCTTTAAAATGCATCAATGTCAATAAGGAAAAAACAAAGAAACTGTTGGGAAGTTATGTTTGAGTGAGGGACTATGCCCATTATATTAGATTATCTTTGTTCTGGCACAAATTTGGCTGTAGCAAAACTATACTTTCAGCAAGAGTTAATTTGTCCACCTAGTTTTCAAGGATAAACCAGTTAACATGTTTAGACAGAAATGAGCTGAAAACCTGAGGAAATGCATAAGAAAGACTTTGTAAATAGAGATGGAGGGCATGAACCAAGTCCCCAGTGATCTGCTGTGGCTACGGTCTCCATGGTGATTCCACACACAACTCAGTCCTACTACCCATTTGCTCCATTAAGGAGCAAAAGATAAAAAAGGAGTCCCACTGAAGTACTTTAATGAATCTAGGCGAGGCATGAGGACCCTCAAAATAACAGCCAGAGATACCTAGCTACCAAGCTGCCACAATACACATTTCATAGGAAATTTTAGAAATCTAAATTAATCTAACCCTGCATAGCAGAGAACAATAACAGAAGAAAAAGCTCTCTCTCCCCAAAGTCCCTTTTAATTTTCTTTTGTTTTCCTTTTGAACATCTTTTCTAGCTAGTTCACATGCTTAGAATGTTCTCCCTTTGCATTTCCACTCCTTCCCTTTCCCTGACTTCCTTCAAATTCCAGCTAAAATTCCACATTCTACAGGAAGTCTTTCCTAATCCCCCTTGATTCTAGTGTCTTCACTGCTGATTTTTCTATTTTCCTTCTGTATGTAGTTTGTTTGTACATGTTTTTATGCATGTTGCCTACCCCATTAGCATAAGAGCTTCCCAAAGGCAAGGACTGTCTTTTGCTTCTGTTTCTATCCACAGTGTTTAGTGTATAAATGGAGATTTTGAACCTTGTACTTCATCCCCCATAAGTCTCTTAGTTTTCCCAAAATTCCCTTTAATCTCTCCTGCACCTCCACATTTGTGTGGTCATGTTATTGTTTTATATTTGGCTGTAACTCCTCCCTCTTGCTCTTTTGTTTCTGGAAGCGGGCTAGTTAATAACCTTTTAGTTGGGTCTCTGTTAATTTATTATTAATAAAGTATTCATAAATATAATGTTTAATATTTTGCATATTAATTTTAATCTCCACATTAGCTCAGTGCCTGACATATATTAATATTAATGTTAACTGACTTTTGACTATTATCGACTAGAAGTGGGGCAAAAATACCCAGCACATAAGCATAATGAAGAAATCCAAAGGAGTACTACCCAATGAGAAATGAAAAAAAATTGTCTTAATACCTAAAACAAGAAAATATAAAACTATAAATCAATATATCTAGAGAATTTAAACAGAAATATTAAATAAAATATTAGTAAAGAGTGTAAATGAACATATTCAAAAGATTGTTCTCTTTGATCAAATTGGATTCTTAGAAGAATGAAGGGTCTTTCAACATTAAGAAAGCTATAAACATAATAGACCATATTAATAGTAAAATCAACAAAAATTACATTAATATATCAATAGATATAAAAAACTTTTTGAAAATGTAGGACTCATTTGTCTTAAGAAACACACACACACACATACACACACACACACACACACACACACACACACACACACACACACACACACACACTGACAGGGGGGCAACTAGATGACTCAGTGAATTGAAAACCAAAACTAGAGACAGAAAGTCCTAGGTTCAGATCTGACCTCAGACACTTCCTGGCTGTGAGACCTTGGGCAAGTCACTTAATTCCCATTGCCTATCTCTTACTGTTCTCCTGCCTTGGAACCAATATATAATATTGATTCCAAGATAGAAGGTCATAAGTTAAAAAAAAAAACACACCGAAAACCAGAGTAATAATTAGATTTTGACCAATATGTCATGCATTTTGCTATAATTTACTCAAAATAGATATGACTCACATATGACAGAACATATCATTTTAAAAATTTAAAAATGCTATTTACTCCTGAGAAAAAACTTGTGGAATTTGAATTTAGATCAAAGTTTGTTTGTTTTTTGTTCTCTGTTTTCTTTCACAATATGACTAATATGAAATGTGTTTTGCATGATTACACATGCATAACCTATATCAACTGGTTTGTCATCTCAGAGAGCAAGGGAGAGAGAGTTGGGGGAAAGAAAATTTAAAACTCAAAAATTTTTTAAATGAATGTTTAAAATTGCCCATGTAATTGGGGAAAAAATAAGATTTTTTTTTAAATAAGAGGAGAAAGAAAGGAGGTGTTTTTTTTTTACAGCCAGAGGGAGAAGTCTGACTGAAACAAATGATTTAAATAATCCCAAAAGACAAACAACAAAATGGAAATGCTTCTAAATCAGAAGGGAAATTAGTAATTGGGGAAAACCTTCACATCGAATTCTCTGACAAAGGTCTGAAAATAAAAATATTTAAGGAATTCATACAAATACATAAGAAAGAGACATTTCCTAATAGATAAATGGCCAAAGCATACAAACAGGTAGTTTTCAAATTAAAAAAAGTAAATTATCAACAACCATATAAAATACTCCAAATTGCTAGAAATAAGAGAAATGATCATTTTAAAAGCTCTTGACATTCCACCACATACTCATAAGAATGGCAAAAAGAATCAAAGAAGAAAATGACAAGGGTTAGAGATGTTTTGGAGGACAAGTTGTCTAGCAAGTCATTAATGGAGTTGTGAATTAGCTCCACCTTGGAGAAACCATTTGGAGCTATGCCCAATGAATTACTAAATTGTATGTGCTCTTTTTTTCCTGGAGTTACTATTATTAGACATGTACGCTGAAGAAGTCAAGGTAAAAGGAAAAGGACTCATAGTTAAAAGAATAGTTAGACCAACTGGCACTCTACTTTCTGCTTTCTCTTCCCTTTCATCTCCCTGTCCATAACAAGACACAAGAAGAAAGCAAAAGACATATTAAAATTACAGTAAAAATATGAATTGGAAAATAATCCCTATCATGGTTAGAAGTCCTGGGTTCAAATCACATCTCTGCCACTGACTACTCATATGATCAAGTCTTTTCTCTAATATGTTTCAATTTCCTCAGCTCTAGAGTGAGATGATTGAACTGGAGGAACTCTACGATCTGCTCCAGGCATATATTTATGATCCTAAGTACATAGACCATTTTAGATTTTATGTACTGAGACAGGCACACCAAGTCTTTTTTTAAGTATATACTGTCATAAAGAGGTAGTTATTTAGCAAATGCTAATCTAACCTGATTCCTCTGTTCCACCCTGATAATGGTCCCTAATGTGTATAAAAGAAAATAGAAGATATGGGTAGACATTTAATTACAATGTCCCACTTAGAAACTAGTAATAATAAAAAAGGACAATTTATGATAGAAAGAAATTTTGAAAAAAATAAAATAATCTTACCCCATTTGGTTGAAGCAAGAACCCTAATCAAAAGGAAGAGCTGCTCTTGGAGAAGTTCATTTCTAAAATGGAATGCCATATACATTTTTCAGAGCCCAGATACTGAACAATGATCATACTGGAGCAGCTGTCTGTGGGTAGACGTGGCATCCATTCAGCATTAGAATAACTCTCTGGTTCTTGGGTAATGGTTTAATAGATCATGACATGGAATGACAGTGGGTGTAACACTTCACCAGCTGTGCTATCTCTTGGTCTACGAATGGGGAAAAAAGTAGTAGTCACAAATAGAGGCAGACTATGCATCGATGTGAAGCTCTCCAGGATGCCATTCACCAATTCTGCTTCTTTTCTGTTCAAAGGACACTAAAAGGTTCCTTGCCACCAAGACCCCCACCTTCCTCTAGGAAGTGGTAGCTCTGCTTCTGCTCACTTTATCAGTTCATAGAAGTCTTTCCATAGTTTTTGAATCATCATATTCATAATATCTTATGACATAAAATTCCATTACATTTATGTATCATGATTTGTTTGACCATTCCTCATTTTGTGGGCATTTTCAGTTTAAAAAAATTATTATATTAATTAGCATTTACATAGCACCTTATGGTTCGCAAAATGCTTTAATATGTTATCTCACTTGATCTTCACTACTTGTAATGAGTGTTGACTACAATGAATTTGGCACAAGAAATAAAGATGGGCAACATAATAAAATTTGAGGATTTTCTATGTGATCCAAAGGAAAGTTCACTTGTGCCACTTAAGTCACTATTTATAGAATGTTGAGACCGAAACCTTAAAGCATAAAATAAGTGGGAGTTAGTTGCTATGATTATTATTCTTGCACATGTACCACTCCAGCTATAATGATGAAAGGGAAACTTATATTGAGTCAGTCCAGGTGTTTCCAGTCTCACTTATCTTTTTGATTTGTGTCAACCAGTTTTCTGGGAATGGCGGGTTGTACTTTGATTCTGTGCCCTTGGCATTTGTTTTACCTGCTAGTCAGCAGAGAGCCACATGCTCTTTCATCTCATCTACTTTATCTCTTATCTCATTTCCCTATGATGCTGCAATGGGGAAGGAGTTAAGGTGCAGTGGCCCATCTCTTTCTGGATTTATGTACCTATCAGGATTGTTTTGCTCTTCTTATAAAAAGTTGTTTATAAAAGCAGAGGTCAGTCTCTGGCCACATTCAACTCGTTTCTGCCTTGGATGCTATCATAAATACCTTTTAATTTTCTTTACCTGAGTTTGCTTCATTATTGAGGGCAAAGGCCTGAACAAGGATTTTTCTTTTAATAGCAGTCTCTTCATAACCTGTGCCTTAAACTAAATCAATGGAGAGCTAAGAGTTAACATTTTGGATCAAGTTTACTAGTCCTGTATCAGTCCTTCACCAGTCTTTGAAATTGTCAACTTAACGTTCATACTCAATACCCATATTCAGCATAGAACAAAGAATATTTTGAGCCTAGAAATTAAAAATAATTTCCTTTTGATATTCTGATATGTACAAACCAAAGGTATCAGTTACATTTGATGTTACATTTTATCTGTAGTTCTAAGCTGTTGCTTCCCTCCAATAATTAAGATAACAGGGAAGAGAATCTTGCCATTACTGGCATTGGGAGTCATATACACTGTAGAGTTACCAAGTTAGGAGAAGGCTGATTTCCTGCAAATTAAAACAATTCTGAGGTACCACCTCACACCTATCAGATTGAACAATATGACAGTAAAGTGATAGATGTTGGAAAGGATGTAGCAAAATTGGGACATATGCATTATTGGTGGAGTTGTGAAATGTTCTGGCCATTCTGGAGGGCAATTTGAAACTGTGTCCAAAGGATCATAAAACTGAGCATATCCTTGGATCCTGTAATATCACTAGTGAGTTTGTATCACAAAGAAATCATAAAAAAGGGCAAAAGATCTACTTGTACAAAATATTTATAGCAGCTCTTTTGTGGTGGCAAAGAATTGGAAATTGAGGGAATATTCATCAATTGTGGAATGGCTGAACAAAATATGGTAAATGTTGGTGATGAAATAATATTGTGCTCTAAGAAATGATAAGCAAAATGATTTCAGAAAAAGCTGGAAAGATCTACATTAACTGATGCAGAACAAAATAAGCAGAACTAGGAGAACATTGTATACAGTAACAGCAATATTATATGATGATCAGCTGTGAAAACTTGGCTACTCTCAGCAAAGCAATAATCTGGGACAATTCTGAAATACTTATGATGGGGAATACTACCCGCCTTCAGAGAAAGAACTGTTAAAGTCAGATGGATGCAGATCAAAGCATACTATCTTTCATATCAGTGTATTTACACTTTTATTTTGGAGTTTTAGTTTTATATGAACATGCTCTTACAACAATGACCAATATAGAAATGTGTTTTGCATGATATGTATAACCCAGATCAAAATGCTTACCATCTCCAACTAGGGGGAAGGAAGGAAGAGAGGGAGATGATTTGCATCTTATAATTTTGGAAAATGTATGTCAAAAATTATTATTACATGTAATTGGGAAAATGAAATGTCTTTGAATTAAGAAAAACAAAAGTTTGATTTCCTAACAATCTTGAACCTTTCCACACAAGGTAATATAAAAAAAGGAGTGTACTATAGTGGATAAAAGCTGGAGTCATGAAGCCTGGGGTTCAATTAGTACCTCTTAAGATTAGCTAGCTCTGAGGCTTGGTCAATATATAAAATGAGGATAATTTTATCTGTTCAATAAACCTCAAAGGATAGTTGTGTCTCAAATGATACAATGTATGAAAGGGCTTTGCAATTCTTTTTTTACTTTAAACATTTTTATTACACAAATATCACATAATTAGATATTTCTCTACTTTGTACACAAATTATTATTATATCATAAAGGCAGCTTCTGGTGATGGCAAACAATAAAAATCTGATTTAACAGAATAGTAGTAAAAATGCTTCAGCTCGTGTAAATTGAAAGCAGAACATTGGCACATATATCTTAAACCCAATATAAGGAATGTATACATTTTTATTTTTAAAAATACAAAGTGAATTATCTGGAGGTACAGAAAATGACAGCAATAAACATATTTTATCAAGTGAAACCAGTAACTGATGATTAGAGTGATTTTCTTAAACATCAGTCCTCTCTCAACTGATTTCTCTAAAGAACACTGCCTTGATCTTGCTTGCATCATAGATCATAATGATAGAGAATTATTCTAAGAAATTAGAACATGCAACTTCCCATGCCTCCACTCATATTGCCTATCCCTCCCATGCCATGCTTTTTCACTTCTTTAGGAATTTCAGAACAACTTCTGCAGTAGTTAACAGAGAAGCTACACCAGCAGCATCTAACAGAAGTTCTTACAACCTTAGTTTGGACAGTTTTTCCTTTTTCAATCATATTCACGAAATCTCCAAGCATGGCATGATAACCTATCTCTGAGTAGTTTTGTAAAATTTTCTCACGATCAATGAGCTTTCAACACCCCCATTCTTTTTTTAATTGATTAATTAAATTATTTTTCCATGGTTATATGATTCATGTTCTTTCCCTCGCCTCCTCCCTCCTCCCTCCTGTAGCCAACAAACAATTCCACTGGGTTTTACATGTATCATCGATCAAGACCTATTCCCATATTATTAATATTTGCAACAGAGTGATCATTTAGAATCTACATACCCAGTCATGTTTCCATCGAACCATGTCATCAAGCAGTCGTTTTTCTTCTGTGTTTCTACTCCCACAGTTCTTTCTCTGGATGTGGATAGCGTTCTTTCTCATAAGTCCCTGAGCCTTGCTCTGGATCCTTGCATTGCTGCTAGTAGAGAAGTCCATTACGTTCGATTGTGCCACAGTATATCAGTCTCTGTGTACAACATTCTCCTGGTTCTGTTCCTTTTACTCTGCATCAATTCCTGGAGGTCTTTCCAGTTCACATGGAATTCCTCCACTTCATTATTCCTTTTAGCACAGTAGTATTCCATCATCAACAAATGCCACAATTTGTTCAGCCATTCCCCAATTGAAGGGCATCCGCTCATTTTCCAATTTTTTGCCACCACAAAGAGCACGGCTGTAAATATTTTTGTATAAGTCTTTTTCCTTATTATCTCTTTCAACACCCTCATTCTTAAAAATGGTGGCTGCAAGGATTTTCAGTGTCTTCTTAATTATTCTGGTTCCAATCTTTTAACCTTCATTACTTGGAGTTAACATTTCTAAGGCTGAAATATATCAAAGCAATTCAAGGTTACCTCCCAAAATTATGCTTTCTTCAATGGCAGCATGTGTAGCATTTAGTACATCAATAACTTGGTCTTTCTTTTCATTCACCTCTACATTGCTTGTTCCACCAACCTTTATTAGAGCTACTGCATCAGAAAGTTTGGCCAATTGCTCATTTAACTTATCTTTCTCATAATTATTAACAGTAATCTCTAACTGTTCAATGATTTCTTGAACATGCTTTTCAGTTTGGGACTTTTCACTCTTTCCTTTCAAAAAATGGCATCATCTTTGTCACAATAACCTCCCCGATTTTTCCAAAGTCATGAGTTTGAATATCTTCAAGATTCAGTCAATCCTTCTTCTCCAAACAGTATACCACCAAGTAGCAATTTAGATTAAAATGCCAAAATGCCAAATATGTTCCATTTTACTCTTTCTGTACTGTTTTCTGATAGACTCAGGGTAGTGGTGGTGGAGTGTTAGGGTGTCTTGTCTCTTCCATTGGCTCAATTTTTTTACCAATGGTGATCTCCTTGATTTTAGGGGTCCTCTGTACCTAGTTCCATTTAACTGCTTAAAAGTCAGATTCTACAAAGGAATATTTATTTCATGTACAAACACCGTCTCCAACCCCACTTCCTGGGATGGGAAGCATAATGCCTCCCTCAATGCACCTCAGTCTCTGAGGAAGGAAGGGGGATTATGTTCACAGTTTAGCTCAGCTCCTATAGAACACAATTCTATCAAGTTCTAAACTCAGGGCTCTTCTGGAATTGAGTACAAGGACCCTGGTTTCTCAGGGCTTCTCTGCTTGGCCAGCAACAACATTTGTCTTGAGATCCTGGCTCCAAGGTTGCCATGGCTCCAGCTTCAGAGATCAGAGACTTCACAGCTTGCTCCTAGAATAGAAAAGGACAAAAAGCCAAACAAATCCCCAAGTCTGCTTCTCAGGGGTCACAGGGTGAAAGGAGAGAGGAGGAAGCAAACTTTGCCACTGCTAACCGTATTGCCCCAGTGCATGGGGTCCATACTGCAGGTGAACAGGACCTTCTTCCTATGAATGCCACCGAAAAGATCCCCAGATTGTCCCACTTTGGTATTTTTAATGATGCATCTTATTCTGGCTAAGTAATCATTGGAAGGAGGATCCTCTCGCCCATGTAAGTTGTTTTCTCCCAGAAGCAGATCCCTCCTATCCTCCATATGGTTGCTTCCATCTTTGGTGATTTAGGCATACACAGCAAAGTCCTGTTAATGAAAGAAAGCATTTTATTTTTAACATGCTCCATAGCCCAAGTGCTTATAGAGGTTCCAACTGCTCCTTTCAGGAAATAAAAAAAATCACCTATTGTAAATTTGACAAATGAATGAATACCACCCAGGCATGCCTTGAACATCCCACCTTCCAACATACAAACCCTTTGATGGGTTGTCACAGGGAATCACTCATCTGACTGATTCTCATTTCTACAATGTCTATTCTACAAGCATGGCATGAACCACATCAGCAATTGTGCTCTAAACCTGCAATCCCAGGATTTGAATAAGAGAGTGGAATATTCAGAAGGATTATATGGGCATTGCTCTGATCTTCAGGTAGTCTCTTGTGAAGTCATTTAGCCAGAGATTACCAATGTTTGAAACACCCTGAAGCCTGACCAATCTGAGGCTGATGAGAGAGAGAGAGAGAGAGAGAGAGAGAGAAGCTAGAATCCTGGTGACTGTTCAAGAATCTTAGCTGAGGATTCTCTAAGGTTCCACCAACACAGAGGTGAGAGCATTTATCTTTCAATGCCACAGAAGCAATATCTTTACAGTGCTTTATGAAATATCTACAGGCTTTTCAATAACACATGGGCAGTTTACCTGTTTACCACCACAGACCATTCTTGTATTACTACAAAACCATATAATTGGTATCAATATCTAAGAAGAATAGATAGGCAAATAAATTATATGGATTATATATATACTGATATATGGATATATACATATACATTGGATAAAATTGTTGGTGCTAAAATAAACCAGTACCCAAACTAGAATTAAAACTAAAACCAAACCCAAACCAGAAATTTAGGAACCAAGGAGAGTTTTTTGAGTTTGCCAACAAGAGGGCCCCATTTGTACTAAAGGAACAAAAGGACAAAGCTTATATAGGTTTCAAATTAGGCAGGAGGTGAATTGACTATGGGACACCTTGGGATTGAACATGACATAGTTGGGGGCTTATAAGGGAGGAATAGAGGACATGGTACCCCTAGATTAGGCAGAGCTTATTGTTGGGGCTAATAACAGGGAAGGCCATTCTTCAGGTTAGCTCTCTCTTGTTTCTAGGCCCTAAAAGATAGAATTATCCTTGCTGTTTCAGCAGTAAGTAAGGTTGAAAACAGTATAGGGCCCGCAATAGAAACAGAGTCAGGGGCAAGAAAGAACTGCAGAAAAAATGAAGTTGCTTTAGTTTTCTTGGCTACCCACAATATATATACACACATATGGAACAGGGGCTCTCCCATGCCTGAAATTGCTTTTTGTGGTTTTTTTCTACCACATGGGTGTTTGGGGGTCTGTTTCTGGCCATAGGATGGCTCAGGATTAAAAAGATTTTGCATTTTTTTGTGATTGGCAACTCCTACATGGTTCCTGGGTCCTCCTACCAAGTGTCAGTAGCAGGAAATAGGCTGCTACATTCATTAAAAGAAGAGACATCTTCTGGCTCAGTCTCTAGACTGTCTCTTGTGAGGCAAATAATATAGCTGGTCTCTAGATTCTTAAAAAGAGGTTCCTTCTTCCCACTTTCACTGATACTCCTACTTGGAGCAAGGACTCAAAGTAAGAGAGCTGTATCTGGGGTCAGGGCTACCTTTGCTGCTTTATGTTTCCTTGGCTGAGCAGGTCACTGAGCATCAGCCTCAGGATGAATGTGTTCAGGCTCCAAAGAGGCTTTAGGAGATCAAGAGATCCAGAGGCATCAGATTCTGTTGGAGTGGAACCAAAGGTGTGCTAGACTCAGCCCAAACCTGCTTGAGCAATGAACCAATTGTTTAATTTTCACTGTGAACATTTCTATCTTGGGAATCTGCCAATACTGTCATTCTGGGCTTGATTACTGTTTTATTCACTGTTCAGATGGGAAAAAGTGATGTGGCATTGTTGTTGTTCAGTTGTATCTGACTCTTCCGTGATTCCATTTGGCATTTTCTTGGCAAGGATACCTGGGTGGTTTCCCATTTCCTTCTTCAGATCATTTTATGGATAAAAAACTGAGGTGAACGGGTTTAAGTGACTTGTCTTAAGTCACATAGCCAGTAAGTGTCTGAGGCCAGATTTGAACTCTGGAAGATAAGTTTTCCAAACTCTAGGGCCAGCATTCTATCCATTGTGCCACCTTGTTGCCCTAAGAAGTGATGTAAAATTTTAATAATGCAGATTAAACATAAATGTGTATTGCATGTGTATATACATATAAAATATATGTGCATGTACATGTATATGCATTATATATGATATATATTCCCACTCACAATTTTACATTTAAGTGTGTGTGAATATATGTGGATGTATATATATACATAATATATATATGTATATTTTTTTAGTTAATTAATTTTTTAAAGAAAGGCAGTTGTAAACATTTACCAGCATGCCCCTGGTTGGAGTACTGTCAGGGGAAGTGTGGGCAAGGATGGCAACTGACAAGTAGCCTTGGTCCAAGTCTGATCATTTTACCAGCAGACATGTGCCAAGAGTTGTATATGTAAGAGCAAAGATAAAATGTAAAATGCTTAATTAGCAACCCTGTAAGTTGATCTAAATTCTGATGAGACTTAAATGTAAACCTCACAGAAGACTATAATTGTAGTTATACGTTGGTAATGAATCTTGTTCACAAGTTTTTTGTTTTGTTTTTTTGTTACTGGAGAGGATGAAATGAAGGAGGAGGGGCAAGTGCTTGAAAATAAGGGTAGCGGGGGAGCAGCTGGGTAGCTCAGTGGATTGAGAACCAGGCCTGGAGATGGGAGGTCCTAGGTTCAAATCTGGCCTCAGACACTTCCCAGCTGTGTGACCCTGGGCAAGTCACTTGACCCCCATTGCCTACCCTTATCATTCTTCTGCCTTGGAACCAAAACACAGTATTGACTACAAGATGGAAGGTAAGGGCTTAAAAAAGAAAAGAAAAGAAAAAGAAAAGAAGGGCAGAGGAGTGTAAGAAACCTATCACACCAACTCTGCTGGTCCTGTTCATTAGAGGCTATAAGAGAAGGGGCAACTAGCTTCTTCCTTCCAAGAGGAATAACCTTGGTACTGAGAAGTTGAGAACAAAAAATTATTTAGTAGTTGAAATTTAAGGTAAGATGATCAGATAGCATCTAGTTGCCCTCAGTGAATTTATTTCTTCATTAAGCTCAGATAAATTACATTCCAGAGTTCTAAAATAATTGGCAGAGGTGATTATTGATTTACCGTCAGAAATTTTTAAAAAGTCATGGAGAATAAAAGAGAATCCCAGAACTGATAAAAGGAAAACTCTGCCCTGAATTTCAAAAAAAAAAGGGGGGGGCATGGGGGGAAGAAGGTAGTATTCACAAATAAGATGCAAAAACTTAATAAATATATATTTTATGATACTGCCTTATGTTTAAACCGTAAGTCTTCTCCAGCTCATTTTACAGATTAGGAAACTGAGGCAAACAGGGTTAAGTGACTTGCTCAGGGTCACACAGCTACTCAGTGTCTGAGGATATATTTGAACTCAGGGAGATAAGCCCGTAGGTGCCTATGTGTTTCAATTGTGCCCACACCTTCATGACTCCATTCTCTTGGTAAAGATAATGCAACGGTTTGCCATTTCCTTCTCATTTTACAAATGAGAAAACTAAGGCCAGATTTGAAATCCAGTCTTTCTGACCCCAGACCCAGAACTCTATCCACTGAACCACCTAGTCACCTACCTATAAAATAGCCATGAGGAGTTCTGGTTATTCTCTGTTGCTTGTCTGTTAGAAAAATGATGGCAAGTAAAGCAAGGAAACTTGGTTCAGTTGAATCAATTTATTCTCCATGTGTATCTTTACTGGATATTCTTCTCTAACTATGTCCAAGTAAATCTCCACTTGTTAATTATTGAATGACCTATGAGTATCTCATTTCACTCAATATTGGACAGAAACTACCAAAGGGCTGACTTGAATCAGGGCAGCAGAGAACTCTCTGCAAATTTCAGCTGCTTCTCTGTGTGTGTATCTTCATCTAATTCTCTCCTATCCCCACTCTGTCTTCTAATGTCTCAAATCAGGGCCTTTTCGTAAGCAAAAAAAAAAAAATCCACCTTTCTGTCTATTATGATCCTCAAATTTCTCCTCACAGTAGCCAGTGACTGGAATTATAATTTCTCAGAACCTTCAAAACTTTGAAAACACTTATAAGCAAATGAGTTGGTGGACCACCATGATACAGTGCATTTATTTGAGGTGGGGTGTTCTCTCAGGCCCTCAGAACATTCTTATCTGAGGGGCGACATGTCTTTTCAAACTGATTTTTATCAGTGTTCTGAACAAAAAATGTTCTTTTTCTATTTCTTTCAGCAACCACTAAGCTCATATATAAAAGAAGTATACATAAATATATATATATGTATATATATATATTTTGAATTTACTTTTATGTGCACATCCTATTTCTGCTAATAGGATAGAAACTCCTTAGGAATATTTGATTTTTACCTTTGTAAATCCAATACCTAGCACAGAGCCTGACCCATATTGGGCACTAATACAAAAAAAGTAGGAGAGGGTGATGGCGAGAGTTTCCAAAAGGGAAAAGAGAAAGAGCATACTAAGTAAACACAATGTGCAAAGGAATGGAAGCCAGTGACTGGAACAGACAATTTGTGAAAGGGGGCAATGTGAAGTCTTTCTACAATGCTAAGTTGGAACTAGACTATGAAGGACTTTGAAAGTTAAATAGAGGAATTTGTATCTTATTCTATAAAGAATAGAGAGCAACTAAAGCATTTTGTGCAAGGGAATGGCGTGATCGGATGTGCCATTGAGAAATATCAGTTTGGCAACTGTGCATTGCAGGGGTCGGCAACCTTTCTGGCCATGAGAGCCACAAACGCCACATTTTTAAAAATGTAATTTCGTGAGAGCCGTACAGTGCTCACAGTGCGGCTCCTGTAACAGCGCCTGAAAAAAAAAATGGACTTTATGGCTCCTGCATAAAGAGCCATATCTGGCCCTCAAAAGAGCCAGATAGGGCTCCAGAGCCATACGTTGCCGACCCCTGGAGTGGAGGATGGATTAGAAAGAGAGGCAAGAAGAATAATTAGAAGGCTCGTACAATAATCCAAACAGAAGCTGATAAAAGCCATGAGAAAGAACAGTGGTAATGTCAGTAGTGAGAAAGGGGCAGATGTGAGGCATGTCAGGGAGAAAGAACTGACAAGATGAGGCAATTGATGGACCATGTAGGGTAAGGAAATGGGAGGAACTGAGAATGACCAAAGTACTGAAGCTGGGTGATTGAAATAATGAGAAGGCCCTTGATAGAATAGGATAGTTATAAAGAGAGATGGGTATAAGGAATGTTTGGGTTAGGACTAACTTGGACCACTACCTTAGCAGTTTAGTTTCAATATTGGAACAAAATGAGACATTTGTAGGTCATACAACAGTTAACAAAATAAGATCTTCTTAGTCATAAGAGGAAAAAGATATTAGAACAAATTGAGAACATTTATTTTCCATATTAGAATAAAATGAGACACTTGAAGTCATTCAACAATTAACAAAAGATTTATTTACCCAGAAGAAGGGCATTCAACAAGGATAGGCACTGAGGAACCTCTTAAGTTGATTCAACTAAGTAAAGTTCCTATTGCAATCCATCATCCAAGCATCTCAAAGTCTCTCTAACCCCTTATGGAGAATCAGTATAGTGCCTTAAAGTTTGCAAGAGTTAACATGGTCTAGGGGCAGCTAGATAGTGCAATGGATAGAGAGCTGGATCTGGAGACTCCTCTTCCTAAGTTTAAATCCGGCTTCAGATACCCACTATTGGTGTGATGTTGAAAGCTATCCAACAACTCCAGGAATCTGATAAGTGGACGGTTTAGGTGAGAAAGAATTCTGTCAGCTCATAGCTGCTGCTCTGACCAGCCATGAGCTCGAGATGTATTTTATACAGTATTCAAAAAAAACAAAGCCCAAAGAAGTTTCACAGCTGGGCAGACACAGAATTACCACATGATGATAATGAAGAAAGGGACAACATCCAAGGCCAGAAACTGAGTCACTGGGAAGTACCTAAGTGAGTGAGTGAGTGTGGAACTGGCCTGAAGCTGCCACTCTGTGCCCTTGGGACACCTGGAGCAGTTAGAGAGATATACCCACAGCTGCAGCTTTACTCTGCTGAGGGAAAAAAGGCTGTTAACTCACTAAATGCTAGTTTACTAAAAACTTAAAGTTTTCCTAGAAGGTTATAATGTTTTTCAATAAGAAAAGGTGTGGATCATAAAAGGAATCGAAAGAGAGGAGTCCGGATTTTTATCTTAGACAGCCCATCCTGTCTGCGTTCTGACTTACAGAGCAGAAAGGTCAAAGCACAGCCTAGCTGGACTGCATTGATCTTTTGATGGGTTCCAGATGAAACTATCTAATAGGAACTCTGTTTCTCTCCATTGCTTCCAACAGTGTGACCCTAAGCAAGTCCCTTTAGTCTGTTTGCCTTAGTTTCCTCATCTGTAAAATGAGCTGGAGAAGGAAATGGCAAATCCCTCCAGTATCTCTGCCAAGAAAATCCCAGCTAGAGTTATAGAGAGTTAGACACCACTAAAAAAATTACTAACTACAAAGTATGGTCTAGTGCAGTGATGGGCAAACTAAGGCCTGCGGGCCAGATTGGGGGAGGAGGCCCTGTAATGTTCTATCCTGCCTGCGGGACATTATTCCTAATCTGACAAATACAATGAGTAGGATACAATACAATGAAACTTCAAAAGAGTTGCCCTAGAAACAGGCTGACAGATGAGCATTTCCTTTCCTTTGGCCCCTCTTTAAAAAGTTTGCCCATCACTGGTCTAGAGAATAAAGAACTGACTCTTTAATCAAGACTTGGGTTTAAATCTTAACTCTGAAACATACTGACCAAATGATCTTGGGCAAGTTGTTAAATTCTCAGTAATCCAAGAAACTCTAAATTGCAAAGCAATTCTGAATCTGCATTGGTAGGAGTTTTCTTACCCTTTGCTGATTAAATCAAAGGTCTATAACAGGAAAAACAAAACAAAACAAAATACAGTTGTGTCTCCATATCTGCTGATTTATTACCCACTGATTCAGTTACCTGAGGTTAGCCATAGGAAAAAATTTGTAAATTTTGGAAAATTCCAGAAAATAAATATTTCATAATTATATAATATTCCTTTCTGCCCCAGTCAAGCTAGTTCAGGCTGTAGTGAAATCCACCAGCTCGGTACATGGCTCAACTCCCTTTGCCCCATTCCAATCTGCCTCTAATGGTCTTTTTTTTTTTAATAAGTTTTTAAATTTTTTTTTTCCTGGATTACATGTTGGTACAATTTTTAATAATCATTTTCTGACATTTTGTGATCCATGTTCTCTCCCTCCCTTCCAAGCCTCCCCCTTCTCCAAGATAGCAGGTAATATGATATAGATTGTACATGTGTTGTGCAATACATATTTCCATGTTTCATCATGTTGTGAAAGAAGACCCATCTTGTTTACACTAGGGAAAAATTCATGGAGGAAATAAAGCAAAGAATGGCATGTTCAATCTCACTCAGACTTAATCAGTCTTCTAAAGCAGTAGATAGTCTTTTTCATCATGAGTCCCTTGAATTTCTCCTGGATCTTTGCATTGCTGATAATTGTTAAGTCGTTCATAGTCAATCATCATATTTTAATACTGTTGCTGTGTACAATGATCTCCTGGTTCTGCTTATTTCACTTTGCATCACTTCATATAAGTCTTTTTAGGTTTTGGGGGGGGGGATCATCTTTTTTGTCCTTTCTCATGGCACAATAGTATTCCATTATAATCATAACTTGTTCAATCTTCCCCAATTGATAGATATCCCTTCAGTTTCCAGTTCTTTGCTACTAAAAAAAGAGGTGCTATAAATATTTTTGTACCAGTAGGTCCTTTTTCCCTTCTTGTTGTGTCCAGCACAACATAAAAAAACAAAACAACAAAAGCGTGGGTTTTTAATCTGTGAAGGGAACCATGGACATGAGATGGGGAAAGGAGAAAGTAGAAATGCAAAGAAGCCTCTTCTAGCAGGAGTTGGAGGCTTGTCTATTTATTTGCAAATAGACCAATTAGGTTAGGAGTACATTTAGAAACTTCCATGATTCTAAAAATATGTTACAATAGACATATATGATTTCCTGGAAAATATGACACAGCATGGGCTTCCCTGAGCTTCCTCTGCAATGTATTTTATCTGTAGTATCTCTTTCTTGCCTTGAGAGTTGTGTGCTTATGTAGATAATGAGAACCTCTTGCTATGTGGCTTTTGGAAAGCTGAGAGATAACGAATTTGCTTACTCTGAAGATTTTTGGAAGCTGGGAGAATGTACTTCTTTTGAAAAAGACAAATTAAGTTTGTTTCCTGCCTCTTGCATTCTTATTTTTTAATCCAAATCAATTTAATTATAGGTTTCAATACTCATCAATCTTGTGAATTTTAATTTAGCTATAACAAGAAAATTGTCTTTGCAATCTTGCTTTTAACTGTCCCTAGACCATTGTCTTTTAGGATCAGCTTTGACTATATTTTTAATCTCAAGATTCGTCAGTTCTGAACTCTCCACATCTATGATCTCTTTGGGAAACAGAGCTGGTAGTGGAACTGCCTGGGTCAACAGGCACACACAGTTTTATGATCCTTTGGGCATGGTTCCAAGTTGTTCTCTAGAATGGTTGTATCAGTTCACAGCTCTATCAACAGTGTATTAGTGTCTCAACTTTTCCATATCTCCTCCAACATTTTTATCATTTTCTTCTTTGGTCAAATTTGCCAGGCTGATAGGTGTGAGGTGATACTTCAGAGTTGTTTTAATTTCTATTTCTCTAATTAATAATATTTGGACCATTTTTTCATATGACTAAAAATAATTTTAATTTCTTCATCTGAGAATTTCCTTTGACTATACATCAACTACAGAGTTGTTTGTAGTCACATATTTGACTCCATTCTCTATATAATTTAGAGGGGGAAAAAAACCACTTTTGTCAAAAACAATTGCTATGAACATTTTTTTCCTAGTGTGTTGTTTCTAATCTTGGTTGTACCGATTCCCAATTTGTTGTTTCTAATTTTGACTGCATTGGTTTTGTTTGTGCAAAACTTTTAAAATTCATTGTACTCCAACTTATTTATTTTTCATCCCATGTTCTCTGCTTCTTGTTTGGATTCTTTCCTTATCCATAGATCTGCCACCTACTTCTCAATCATGTATCCATTTTTACTTTACTTTGGTATATGTTGTGAAGTGTTGGTTTATGCTTAGTTTCAGCCATACTGTTTTCCAGTTTTATCTTCCAAAAGCTTGGGTCTTTGGGTTTGTCAAATACTAGGTTACCACGATACCAAATGCCATAGCATTTACTACTGTGTATTGAGTGCCTAAACTATTCCATTGATCCACATATTTCTTAGCCAATACCAGATTAGATTACTTTGAAGTAATTTGTAAATTTATTTGAAGCCGATTTATAAAACAGTTTAAGAACTTGTACAACTAAGCCACTTTCCTTTTTTTTTTTTTTTTAATTAATTCCCTTGATATTCTTGGCCTTTTGTTGTTCCAGATGAATTTTGGTATTATTAACTTTAGCTTTATGAAATAAATTTTTGGTAGTTTGATATGGCACTGAATAGGTAACTTAATTTAAGTAGAATTGTCATTTTTATTATTTTGTCTCAGCCTATTCATGAGCAGTTAATGTTTTTCAATTGTTTAATTAATTTCTCCTTTAGAAATGTAGAGTCTATACTTTTTGGTGCATATATGTTTTATATTGCTATTATGTCATTGTTTATAGTACTTTTTAGCAAGATGTAATTTCCTTCCTTATCTCTTTTAATCAAATCTATTTTTGCTTTAGCTTCTTCTGAGATCATGATTGCTACTTCTGCTTTTTTTACCTTAGTTGAGGCATAGCAATAGTAATAAATTCTGCTCCAGCCTCTTACCTTTACTCTGTTTGTGTCACCCTGTTGCAAATGTGTTTCTTGTAAACAACATATAGTAGGATTCTGGTTTTTAATCCACTCTGCTATCTACTTCTGTTTTATGGGTGAGTTTCAGAGATTCCTTGAAGGAGATTCCCCCTCCTCTACCCCCCCCCCCCCAATCCTACATGAGCTTGCTGGGTGAGTGGCTGAAATTCTTGCTTTGGCTTTGGAGGAGGCTGCGTTGGTGGAACTCTGGCTGAAAACACCACTGGGACCTCTGGCTGAGGATTACTGGGAAATCCACATGGAGATCAAACTCAGGGAGTCCCTACTGGGGCTGAGCCAACATCAGATCAGCACTTAGGGCTGTAGGCTAGACAATTCTTTACCTTCTTACATTTTTCCACTTTTACTCTGTAAATAAAGCTGCTAAAAGTCATTTTGAGTTAAGCTATAATATTTTTAAGTCAGCAACCACAACATTACTTTACAATTCTCATGTTTAGCATAAAACCTAAATTTAAACTTTTACAGGTTTTATAAGATTTATCACTTACAAAAATGAATAATATAGAAATATGTTTTGAGTGATAATACACTTATAAAACAGTGGAATTGCCCGTCAATTCCAGGAGGGGGGAAGGAAGAAGGGAGGAAGACAACATGAATCATGCAACTTTGGAAAACTTATGTGTAAATTTGTTATTAGAATATAATAAAGATTAAATTTTAAAAAAGAAAAAGAAAAAGATCCTGTTTTATCTGAACCTAAGTTTCCATAGTGTTTAATACTACTGCAAAGTATGTACTTGCACTGGATTTGAGACTGTTGAATTTTATAAACTCAACCTGGGCATGTGGAGCACAAACCCTTGTGGACTTGCCCACGAGAAGCCACATTTTAAAATAAAGGATATTTTACTCTCCAACCCCCACCCCCCAATTTCAGAATAATATTTTTAAATGCATTGAAGTAAAATATATATTACTTTATAATTCTCAGTAAAATACATGGGGCTATTAGGGAAATAATTCTATTGAAATACACTTATTTAAAAAAAAAAAAAAAAGCTTGATCATTCTATTAGACTGATGGATATTTAATTTTTTCCCTCTTTACTGTCCAAGGGAATGTATCAATCCTCACCTTGGCCACATGGTGGAGCCCGCGTCCCTCCCCAAAAAGCCCGCCCCGCTTCTTCCACAAGACTGCATATTTCCAAGAGACTCCGGAAGTTCTGCCCTTCACCGCTTCCCGCTCCTGGCATATCCCCAGTCAAGATGGCGATGTCGTTAGCTGTTCGTTCCTTACTGCTGCCGAGGCCGCGGCGTCTCTGGGGTTTGTCCAAAAAGTTCCTGCCTCGGAGGGTGAGTTTCGGTCGCAGTCACAAACTAGGAGGGACGGAACCAGTGGGATGGGGAAGGGAAGGGATAGACTCTTTGATTCTCAATTGGGGACCCGGAAGCCACCGTGGACTGGGGAGGCGAAGGTGACTCCTCTAGGGGGCCTAGTATGAGCAGCGCTGATGTGAGCCCGGAGACTACAATTCCCAATGGGCATTGCGGGGCCCCTGGTCCTTGGCGAGCTCCTCATTGGATGGCTTGCAGGCGGAGGTTTAGTGTCGTAGGAATCCCAGGAACTTGGATTTATAGATTTGGAAAAGGGTCTTAGTGGTCTCGTAGGCAGAGGCAGTGGAGGTGTTTTATTTCACCAGGGTAGTAAATATCCCTTCTTCCTGTCAAACCCAGCCCCTTCTGATTTCAGATACAAAACTATATCTTGTGAGTGCCCAACACGGGTAACGTCGTAAATCAAAAATGCGTTTTTTCAGGGCATCTGGGTAACTCAGTGGCTAGAACGCCAGGCCTAGAGACAGAAGATCCTGGTTTTCAAATATGGCCCCAGACTCTTAGCTTTATGACCCTGGGCAAATTACTTAACCCCACTTGGCTAGCTCCTACTGCATTTCTACCTTGGAACTTAGATTCTAAGGGAGAAGGGAAGAGTTTGGGGAGCAGGGGAAGAGCATTCAGGAACTAGGAACTGTGGATACTGGAGTCTGGGATTCTTAAGAAGCACTGTTCATTAATGTGGTTAAAGGTTTCCATTTCTATAGCATTAAAGAATCCCAGAGTTGTAAGGGATCTCAAAGGCTGTCTCATCCTACTGTAATCTGAAGAAGAGTACTCTGCCACATTTCTAGCAAATTATCTAGTCTCTGGTTGAAACCTGTCCATGATGATGATGATGATAGCTAGCATTTTTACAGAGCCATACATTTTATGAAGCACTTTATTAATATTATTCAATTCTCACCACAACCCTAGGACATAGGTACTATTATAGGCCTCATTTTTCAGATGAGGAAATGATGTCAGGGAGTTAAGTGACTTGCCCACTGGTTAAACAGCTAAGTGAGTATCTGAGACCTAATTTAAACTAGAGTCTTCATGATCCCTAAATCCAGTGCTTTCTCTATTGTGTTACCTAGGATTCTCATTGCATGAGCCCCTGTTTCCTAAGGTAGCCTCTTTGGGGCAGTTGAAATAATTAGGAAATCTAGTCTACAACATTTAGCCTATAACAGCTTTCCTGTAATTTTCATTGTATATAGTTATTCCATCTGGACCCAGTGCAGAGCAAGTTTAATCCCTGTTCTATATGATAACTTTTCAAGCATCTTAAAATGTCTATTTTGTCCTTATTAAATCTTCAAGCTAAAGAACCCTAGTTCTCATTGATCTTTGCCAGAGAGTGACTGTGCATGTATATACAAGTATATATGTACATATGTATACATATAATACAAACATACATGTATATGTAGTATGACCACTCAGGTATGTGTGGGACTACAGATACATATGAGTGTGTGTCAGTCACACATAGTAAATACAAGGTAATGGGGATGAGGGAAGGAAGTATTAGTAGCTGGGGAGATACAGAACGACTCTTGCATTGATTCAGAGTTACTGTGGAAGAGTGAAAAGAACAGTGAGTTTGGTCAGAGGACCTGAGTTTGCATTCTAGCACATTGATGCTTGCTACCTCTATGACACTGGACAGGTCAATTCCTTACTCTAGGTCTCAGTTTGCTGACATCAGTAAAATGAAGAGTTAGACTAGATAACCTCCAAGATTCCTTCCAGCTCTATTCTGTGATTTAATGTTGAACAGTAAAGGACCAAAGCACAACTGTGTCACTAACTAAAGTGTCACCACTTTGGAGATTACAGTAAAGTTGAATTGAGTCAGCTACTTTGACAATTTGACATTGGCTTATTGGTGATTATTCTTTAGGTACAGGTTATTCGTCAGTTATTTCCATATAACCAGTATATCTCCATCTTGTCAAAAAAAGATCATGGTAATGAAAAATGAACTAGATTTGAAATTAAACATTCTGAGTTTGAATCCCAGCTGTTTGACCTTGGGCAAGTCACTCTGTCTTGGTCTAGTTTTTTCATATTTAAATTAATGAGTTAGTTTAGATCACAGTTCTCAAATTGCAATTGCTGATCTCCGTCTCTCACCAATGCCACCTGGCTGTCCCTAAATTGTTTATTAAAATATATGGCCTTGACATTTTTGTCTTCTACCATAACCTTGTCAAAAAAATGGGAAATGATTTTATTTTTGACATAACTTGATCTTGATGGGGTCATGCTGACTTTTATGCTTGTATGTATATTTTATAAAGTTTTTCATGTCACTGTCCCAAACACTATATAAACTCTTCCCTTTTCCCTTTCACTCTCTTGAAAATCAGGACAACAATTACCTTACTTTGATCTCAAATACTCCTCCTATTGGCCGTAATTTTTTTTTATTATTTTTTTTTTTATTTTAAACCCTTAACTTCTGTGTATTGACTTATAGGTGGAAGAGTGGTAAGGGTAGGCAATGGGGGTCAAGTGACTTGCCCAGGGTCACACAGCTGGGAAGTGTCTGAGGCCGGATTTGAACCTAGGACCTCCTGTCTCTAGGCCTGGCTCTCAATCCACTGAGCTACCCAGCTGCCCCCGTAATTTTTCAAAAAATTGCCACCAGAACGACTCAGCATTTATATCTCTTAGTTTTTTCAGTACCCTAAGATACATTTCATCATGGTTTTTTTTGACTCAGCTTCTTTGAAACAGTTAAGTGGTTTGTTTTTATTTTTGTTCTTTTTATTACTCCTTTTGGTTTTCAGCAGCTTATTAACCATCTTTGTTCTATTCTCCACCATCCAAAGACAATGTGTCTTGTAAGAGAAACAGTAGTAATAAGGGTTCTCATTACCATCGTATTGGAAGTATTGCCCTATCCTTTGTTTGGTCATCCTCTTGACCCCAACATATAAACATTAGAATTCATAGTCTCAGGTTCATCTTGGGCTTAATACTTCTGATATTCTTATAAAACTGTACCACTTTTTATTCATTTTAAGTTACTTGCCCTTCTACTTATGAGTTTTTTAAAATCTAAGTTGGGAGGTAAGTTTCCTTTTTCATCTTATAATGTGTATCTCACCCATCCTTCTCCAAATCCCTTGAAATGCAGTCTCCCCAAATATATGTATGCACCCCTAAAAACTCTGCTTTCTTCTCCTTTTTTATAGCTTCTATGTATAAATAGGCATTTGCAGCCTTTTCTACTTTAATAAACCAGTTCTTTCAGGGTCAGAAAGAGGTTCAGAACAGTAGTTCCACTTGAGGTTTTTTCCTACCTTTTGAAAGATGAAGTTACTATTAAATCACATATTTATCTGTTGCTCTGCTTTTGGCAGAGAGAAGTCCTGCAGATGTCTCAAGATTGGTGAAATCCTGCATCACTAGAATATCCTGCTTCATATTTGGTTTTTGGTTGTTTCCCCAAAGTATCTAATTCTTCCTGTCAAGGTAGTCTGTAATTTTTTCTTTTTCTTTTCTTCTCTCCCTCTCTCCCTCAAAGGCAGAAGAGGGGTAAGGGCTAGGCAATGGGGGTTAAGTGACTTGCCCAGGGTCACACAACTAGGAAGTATCTGAGGCCAGATTTGAATCTAGAACCTCCTGTCTCTAGACCTCTCAATCCACTTAGCCACCCAACTGCCCCCTGTAATTTTTTCAATACAATATTTTTTTCTAACAGTCTTTGCATAGTTATTCACCAGGTTTCCCTTCTTTTACTTCCTGCCTTTCCTCAAATGAGTCTATTTTTCTAATTTATAGTGCTATGCTACCACTTCTTTAATCTATTCTTTTCCTTTTAAATAAGACCATTTCATAGGTCAGTCATAAGTCCCATTATGATCACAAAGATCTCTGTTTCATCCTCTCTGTTTCATACATACTTTGTCTATTTAGTTTATAGATATGTCAGAGGATTTTATTGCTAGTTCTTTTTTTTTGGCTATTGTCTCAAGAATTGGTTGTTTTTTCTTGATTGTCTTCTTTCTATATTATACTATTTTCTTAGGCTTAGATTATTTGGGACTTTTCTCTTTTTTTCACACAAGACTTAATTATTGATTTGTATAATTTCAGGTAAATGTATTTTTACCAACCCTTTTAAAGCTCTTTTACCAGCTTCCTCCATAATGAAGAGCCCCTCAGTATTTCATTGGATGATGCTTGTATTTTAAGACTTGGTTGAAAAGCCTAAATCATACATATCTTATTAACAAACTCACTTTCTGAATCCTCTCCTTCAATCTGCAGTAGAGACAAAAACATTACTTGTGCCCCTGTCATTAGATTTTTCCTAGGAGTTCATAATCCTTAGTAACGTTCCTTAAGTTCTCCTAGTGTTTCATTTGTTCCAATGAGAGTGACTCAACACAGAAACTGGAAAGACTGCAGGCCTCTGTTTGTCATGTCAGTCTGACTCCTGACCACCCTAGTAGCCCTCATGTCAGGGTCACCAACCACCCTTATTTGTGTTTTCCTTCTTTTGATTAATTTCTGAATAATCTCTCAACTGATGGGGCCTGTATGTTCATGTCATCAGTCCTTGGATCAGAGGAAACTACTTATTGAGGTAGTCCAGATTCTCTCTTACCACCTCATGAGAGGAACTTCCTACCTTTGTTCTAAATGTTTTCTGGTTCTTATTCCCTACTTTTTGTCAGCCCCCATACCTACATTGAAATTCCCCTCTACCCTGTTACATCTTATATCTTTGTTTTTACCTTCTAATACCCCTTCTGTTCTTGCTAGGAATGCCTCAGTTTTCTCATCTTCAAAACATAGTGGTTGGATTATATGACCTCCAAGATCCTTTCTAGCTCCAAATCTATGATCTTACTTTTTATTTTTTCTAAACTGGAGAGAAGAGATTGCATTTTTGACCCTTCACTGATAGAGATCAACTTATACTTATATTATACACAAACATAGCGCTCTCCTTTCAGACCACCGTATAGTTTTCTTTATTCCTCATTTTTGCTCAAAGCCCTAATGTCTAGTTCCTATAACCAACTTGACTAGTTTAATCCAGAAATTTAACTCCCAGTTTGCCGAACCTCTTTCTTTTGGCAAGAAAGGTAGGGGGGGGAATAAGAATTTAACTAAGTTAAAGTTTCATTTATTATCTATGATCTCTTGCCCTGGAAAATTTTGCTCTGCAATCTTCAATTGGCAATTAGCATAGTCTTACCAATAGTCTAAAAACTGAAATCCATTTGCATCCACTTTGTCTCTCTTTTTTGGCTGAGTTCTAGATATCTGCTTGTGTGTCTCCTGTCATATTTCAAATTCTATAATAGCTTTAATATCTGATATTTAGATAGGAATTAGCAGTACAAGATACTTTGAATCCATAATCTTATTTGAGCTTGACAACAGCTTTGTGAGACAAGTACCAAGTGACATTGTGATTTACCTAAGGTAATTAAAAACAATTCAGGAAATTCAGTGTGTCCCAACCCTACTCTTGACTTCCAATCTTTCTTTTCCAACTATCTTTCAGATATCTCAAACTTGAATATTCAATAGATGTCTTAAACTCAACATGTCAAAAACTTAAATTCATTAGCTTTTCCTTTAAACTCTTCTCCATTTCAATTTTCCTTAATATTGTGGAAGGCATCACTATCTTCCTGGTCTCTCAGATTCAGAACCCAGGAGTTATTCTCGACTCCTCACTGTCTTTTACGCTGTCGTGTCCCACTTGTTGCCAAGACCTGTCAATTTTGCCTGTGCAATATCTTTCAGATACATCCCTTTCTTTTTCTGCACTGCTGCCTCCTTTGTGCATTTCCTCATGCTTGATTACAGTAGGCTGCTAATGGATCTCACTGCCACAAGTCTCCCCAGTCCAGTCCATCCTCCGCATTCAGCCACCAAAATGAATTTCCTTCAGCATGAGTCCATGCCACCCTTCTACTCAGTAAACATCAGTGACTGACTGTGGTCTCCCAGGATCAGATACAAAATATTGTTTAACATTTACAACTCTTTATAACCTAGTCCCCCCCTCCTACTTTTTCCAATCTTTTTATACCTTACTCCCTACCATGTACTCTTTGATTCAGTGACATTGGTCTCCTCACCATTCTTCAAACCAGTTACTTGTGGAAAATTAATATTGTATGGGGATATTTTTGTGAAATTTCTCTTTAGCTCCCTCCTAAGAACAGCCCGATTCAAAGACTGAAATTGTTTCTCCCTAGAATTGAGTCCTTCCTTCTTTTTATTTAGATCTTAAAAAGATAAAATGATAAAGGGAAGGGTTGGCCAGCCATGTTGAACCCCTGACCCATTTGAAAGATTAAGGAAGTCAGTAAGCTCTGCAGCCATGTTGAAGAAAAGGGCATATTGGCATCTTCTTTTTGGATAAAGGCCCTCCTCTTTCTTGATAAAATAATGAGGGAGTAGTTGAACTCTCTAAGTCCACTTCCTCAGTAGCTATTTACCAGTAAGAGAAGTCTTGGGATGTCCAGGGGAGAGACTTGAGATATATATTTTATTTATATCTTACAAGAGTATATATAAAAGAGCTGTCCAAGAAGAATTCACTCTCTTGGGCACCTGTTTGGATTGTGGAGGGAATCAGCTGACCAGTTTAGGATGTCTTGAGCAGTCAATTGAATTATTTTCAAATTAAGAAATAGTGCCTCTCAAGAATTTCAGTCATTACACATTCCATTTTTTCCTTCTCTGAACATTTTCTTTGGCTGTTCTCCATGCCATGGATTGCTCTCTACCATTTCTTGCCTTTGGGCCTTCCTGGCTTCCTTTAAGTCCTATCTAAAATCTCATCTTCTGCAGGAAGTTTTTCCCAACCCCCTCCATAATTCTAGTGACTTCGTGTGTGTGTGTGTGTGTATATATATATATATATATATATATATATATATATATATATATACACACACACACATATATCTTG
>NC_058134.1:154943491-155043867 GCF_016433145.1 Gracilinanus agilis | reverse complement strand
ACACACACACACATATATCTTGTTTATACATATTTGCTTTTTTCCCCTCCTTAAATTGGGATTTTCTTGAGGGAAAGACCTTTTTTGGTATGTCTTTTTGTAAACTCCAGTACTTAGCACATTGCTTTAGCACTGGCATCCACATATGATTGTTTGATTGATTAAAATGTGAATGAAATTATGTCTTCTGATTCCAAATCTAAGTTCTTTTTATTACATTGTGCTAAATAAAAACTTTAAAAAGTTGAGATTCAGGTAGTAAACTCTAATTTATCTGTACTTGTTTTGTTTTAAATGAGAGTATAGGAGGAAAAGCAAGAATATCACATATATTATTAAAGGCAGTGAGAAGGGCGCTATCAAGCATTTCTTAAGAGTCTTTAAAAACTATTCTTTATGAAAAGATCCACCACTTTGAATGCCTTTACTTATTTATAGCCAGTTATTCTTTGACAATCTTTTGATGTAGATCAATGATGGGCAGACTTTTTAAAGAGGGGGCCAAAGGAAAGGAAATGCTCATCTGTCAGTCTGTTTCTAAGGCAACTCTTTCAAAGTTTCATCGTATTGTATTCTACTCATTCATCAGATTAGGAATAATGTGCAGCCCAATAGAACATTTCAGGGGGCCACATCTGGCCCACGGGCCATAGTTTGCCCATCACTGATGTAAGTAATTCTAGTAGTATCTCCATTTATAGGTGAGTAAACTCAGCTTCAGTTTTCCCAATAATTTTTATGTAGTTAAACAGCTAATGTCAAAACTGAGATTTATGTTTAGGTTTCTTTACTCCAAAGTCAGAATTCTTTTTGCTACATTATTCCAGGAAAGAAAGAATCCTAAGGAATACAAAAAATTCTAAGACATACAGATGTTTCACATTTTTGTAACTGAAAGTTGGCTATAGAAAAAGACTTATGTTAATGTAAAAGTACAGTATTTGTTGTTATATTTTTTGTTTTTGTTTTTTTACAGCCCATAAATTTTGGTGTGAACAGATTAAGAAGCACACAAACAGCTGCACAGGTAGCTTTAAATGTTCCTGAAACAAGAGTAACGACTTTGGAAAATGGACTCAGGGTAGCCTCTGAAGACTCTGGGCTCTCAACATGCACAGTAGGTAACATAGGTAGCCTTTTTTTGAGGGGAGCATTCATTTGAATGGGACAACAACTGACTTTAAATCTACTGATCTTCAGGACTTAGAACCTTTGCTTGATAGATTCCTAGTAGCGATGTCTCTGGTTTTCCAGTGATGGCCATGTACCCAGAGTATGAGAAGTTACTAGACACCCTTTCCAGTGTCTCCTTTGAGCTCTTTGTTATGGTAGCAAGTGTAATTTTGTAGTGTCTTGTAATAGCTTTAATGGCCCCAAATCTTGAATCCTGTTCAGTACTGTAAATGAATTATTAATTTGCTATAGCAATGCATGACTTTATATTAATATTGGATGTGATATTTCAGGAAGAAGGGGTGAGGTCACAAACCAAAGTGGATGGTGTTTTGTTAATTTTTCTTTTTTTAATTTAACAAGGTTGGGCTTTGGATTGATGCTGGAAGTCGATATGAAAATGAGAAGAATAATGGAACAGCTCACTTTTTGGAACATATGGCTTTCAAGGCAAGTTGTCAGATTTGTTTAAATATATTTTCTTTGTGAGATGATAAATACTGAGTCATTCACTCAACAGTAATAATGATTACTTATATGTAGGGGAGCATATGTTATTAATTTCTGCTGTACAGTCTTCCATTGTCTTTGATGGTCTTCATTTGCAACCTTAAAATGTTGGTGATTCTTAAATTTAGACTAAAAAACTAAGGATCTAAGGATAATCTGAATGGGCATCTCTCAGAAGGAAGGAAGAGGAGGAAAGAAAGGAAGGAAGAATGAACTTATTAAGTATCTGCCATTTTTCAGGCACTGCTAAGCTCTTTGCAAATATTATGTCCTTGCAGCAACCCTGGGGGGTGCTATTATGATCACCAAATTAACTGAAGAAACTAAAGCAGCAGAGGTTAAGTGACTTGCCTAGGCTAGTATCTGAGATAGGATTCAAGTTCAGGTCTTCCTGGCTAATGCCAGGGCACTATCTGGTACACCACTGAGGCACCTCTAAAGCCTGATGTACTTTTCCCTTAAGCACTCAAAGCAGTTTACTTGAAATTAACCTCACCTTGTATTCTTTCTTGTCTTTGTATATGATCTTTAGAGGACCTTTCTTATGTGCCCGCTATGTATGATTTATTTGTAGTATTTGTATGTCATCTCACCCTCCTCACTTTAAGCTCCATAAGCCAGAAAGTCTAAACTTTGTGCCTTACCTGTTGCCTAGGTGCAGTGCTTTGAGCATAATAGGCACTTAAAAATAATTGTTGTTCTTGGAGGTACCACTTTCACAACCCTCAGAATACTTCAGTTGGCAAAAAAGGGAAATGACAAATGCTGAAAGGGCTGTGGAAGAATGGGTATTGAATATACTGTTGGTGCAATTGTGGACTGGTCCAACCACTCTGGAAAGAAGTTTGGAACTCTGTTCCAAAAGCTATAGTTCAAAGCATATTGTTACTTGATCTTTCCCTGAAAGAGATAAAAGAAAGAAATAGGGCCTATATGTCAAAAATATTTGTAGCAGTCCTTTTTGTTGTGGCAAAAAATTGGAAATTGAGGGATGTCCATCAATTGGGGAATAATTGAATAAATTATGGTATATGAATGTGATAGAATGGTACTATACTGTATAAGAAATGATGAAGAGAATGATTTCAGAAAAATCTGGGATGACTTTTGTGAACTGATGCAATGCAAAATAAGCAAAACTAGGAGAACAATTTACACAATAATAGTGATATTATAAGGATATCAACTTTGAGAGATTTAGTTGTGCTTATCAACATAATGACTAACCACAGTCCGAAAGGACTCATAATAAAACTCAGAGTGCAGATTGAAGTGTATTTTCTCTCTTTTTTTTTTTATTGGACATAGCTAAGTTGGGAATTTGTTTTGTATAACTGTGTTTATTTGAAATGGTGTTTGTTTTGTTTGTTTTACCTTCTTGGTGATTGATGGGGAGGAAAGAGGGAAGGAGTGAACTGGAATTGAAAATAAATTTTAATTTTAAAAAATATTATTTTTGTTAAATTGAGATCTGTTCAGTGGACTTAACCAACTGTCTTAACTCCTCATTTTGTTTCAGGGCACCAAAAAAAGATCACAGTTAGATCTGGAGCTTGAGATTGAGAACATGGGTGCTCACCTCAATGCCTATACGTCAAGAGAACAAACAGTATATTATGCCAAGGCCTTCTCAAAAGATTTGCCAAGAGGTATTTATTTTTTGTATTTATAAAATTCTAGAAATATTTCTTGAAGGATATTTTATTTCTTTTGAGGTTCATCTTACTTTCCATTTATATTTTCTCATGAGAGCTTTATAAGAATAGAATTGTAGCATTGGAATAGACCTTAGTACACTTCTAGTCCAACCCTTTTTTTATTTTTTAAAACCCTTACCTTCCATCTTGGAGTCAATACTGTGTATTGGCTCCAAGGCATAAAGTGGTAAGAGCTAGGCAATGAGGGTCAAGTGACTTGCCCAGGGTCACACAGCTGGGAAGTGTCTGAGGCCAGATTTGAACCTAGGGCTTCCCGTCTCTAGGCCTGGCTCTCAATCCACTGAAATACCCAGCTGCCCCCTCCAACCCCCTTTTTAATGGATGAATCCTTTACAATACAAACAGTCATCTGTGTGAATATCTCCAGTTATGAAGAACTCACCACTTTATAAGAGAACTAATTGCATTTTTGGATAACTTGATTATTTGAAACTTCTTTCACATATTTAACTGAAATCCTTTTAATCTCAACCCATTGATTCTATTTATTCCATTTTAGCAGAATAATTCTTATTATTCCTTTTCTTTAAGACAACTTTTAGAATATTTCAACACATTTAAGTCTAATCTTCTGTGTAAATATACTCAGCTTTTTCAAGTTGTTTTTAGATCATCCCATCATGATAGTAGTCTGAAAGACTACTACTTTTGGATGCCTTGTTGCCAAAGGTGCCTGCTAAAACGTGGTATCCAGAACTAACAATATTTATTCCATGTATATTCTCATCAAGACAAAGTGACACCTCTACTTCCTCATTCTGTATATTATATTTTGTCACTTGAGATTGAGTTAGTTTTTTGGTTCCCGTTTCTCACAATTGGTTATATTTAGTGTGCAGTCAACTAAAATCACATTCTTCTTCATATGAATTTCAGTCTTGTTAAGGTTTCTCCAACCTGTAAGATTAATAGAATGGACTTAATAGAATGTAAGGTTTCCCAGCTGTAAGATTGAATTACAAAAGCTACTGATTATTGATCTGCATTGATAGAGGGAGTTCTCAGCTGACTTTTCATTACTAATGAAGACATAAGTCCAGACAAAAAAGAGAAATATTTGTTAAATAATGAATCATGTCCCCGTTTTTTATTTCTATAAACAATAGTCTTTTGTTTACATTTTATCTGTTGTATTTCACTCATCTGTTTTTCTTTTTTATCAAGCACTAGGTAGCTTTGATGCAATTTTTTAATTTTTGTTTTTCAATCAGTCTTATTTCACTGATATAGAAAATTCTAGTAAAGAATCTCATTCTACCCAAGTATATTGGCATGCAACTTAATAGTCTTACAAAGTGGCCTAGGGGACTAAAAGGTTAAGTAACTTTACCTGCCTCACACAGCCAGTATATTTTACAGACAAACTTTGAATTCAGGTTTTCCTGCTTCTCAAGGAAGCTCTCAAAAAACTAGACCATGATCTATTAAAATGAAAATTACAATCCTTGAATTTTTCCATTCATTTTTATTTTAATAGCTGTAGAAATTCTTGCTGATATAATTCAAAATAGTACATTGGGAGAAGCTGAGATTGAACGTGAACGAGGTGTTATTCTCCGAGAGATGCAGGAAATTGAGACCAATTTGCAAGAAGTTGTTTTTGATCATCTTCATGCTACAGCTTATCAAAAAACTGCTCTTGGACGAACAATATTAGGACCAACAGAAAATATCAAGTGAGTTGTATTTTTCTAAGGGTTTTGTGATACCAGGAAATAATTTGGCAAATCATCAGTCATAGGCTACTGTAAAAGAGCCTTATTTCTTCCATGCTTGGGAGTGTGAGCCTAGATATTCTAGATTTCATGGTTTAATCATGTAAACATGCAAACATAACCATTTATTAGTTTGTTGCTCTTAATCTTGTGTAATTTCATGACTCCCTAATAAATGTTTGTTGAATTGGCACTTAAGTTTACTAGCTCTTGAAATTAGGAAGAATCATTTATTAGGCAAGATTTCATTTTGAGTCAAAGCTCCTCTGATATATAGATGAGATATACAGATGCCTCTGTCTTTTTCTTTAGTATGAATATGCTGGTTGAAATGCTTCTTTCTATACATATGGCATATGTTATTATAGGACAACATATTCATGGGCATATTTGAAGTCAAGGGTATTCAAATTTTCTTATTTTTCCCTTTTAACCACCTTTATTTTTCCATTTTCAGATCTATAAATCGTAAAGACTTGGTGGAATACATAACAACACATTATAAGGGTCCAAGGATTGTGCTTGCTGCTGCGGGAGGTAGATAACCAGAAATGAAAAGTATTTGTTATGTTTTATGTCCATTCTTTTAGGGTTCTTTTCTTTAGTTTAAACCGGTTGGGAGGTGTTCCTGTGTAGCTCTTCATTTAATGGCTAGTTAACTTAAGTCTATAAAAAGCTTAGATAGAGGAAAGAGGGAAAAGAACAATATATTTCATTGATTTTGAAAGATATACACTTTTTTGTGTCTTATGTACAAGCTTCAGTTATAGAACAAATTATGAACTATTTCCAGGTTGTAAAGTTAAGAACTAGAGATATAGTGGAATACATTTTCCCATGAAGGATAGTTTAATTTCTGGAGACTAAGTTTGTTTCTCTAACATATATTTATTGAGTTTTAGCTTTTGAACTCTTTTGAATGAACAGTGACTACATTTCCACTAAGTCTGCTCTCAGCAAGATGTGGAACTGGTCAGTGTATTGTGGGGGTAGGTAAGTAGAAAGTACTTGAAGTTTCCATTGGAAACAAAGGCAGTGGAATGCTAGGATATGACAGTAAAGCTCCTTGAAGTTTAGTGCCATTTGTTTGGTGGTATAGTGACAGAAAACACTGAATCACTGGAGGGCTTTGAGTTACATCTTTTCCCATGGCTGTTTTAAGTTAACCACCAAGATACTTTGCTTCTCCTTTTGCAGTTTTTTCCAGTTTTTTCCGTTCATTCTAGATTGACTGAAGGGTTATAAGTGTCTCAGTTCATCTTTGTGTTCCTTATGCTTATGAGATGATCTTGCATATACTTCAATATCTCAAAAGATTTGCGATTTCAATGGAAAAGAGTCTTAGTTCAGTTCAACAGCCTACTACATGCAAGGCCCTGTGCTAGGCTATAAAAGATACAAGTACAAAAACAAAATGCCTGTCCGTCAGTCAATATTTTTTGAGTGTATGCTATATGCTAGGCACTGTGCTAAGCTTTGGGTATATAAATATGAGAAAGAAAAGCAGTCCCTGCCTTCAAGGAGTTTATAGTTTAATGGGGGAAGATAACACACAAAAGGAAAGTGAAAAGGGAGATAGGAAGAGAAGGTACCCTGTAAGGGGGCATGATAGAAAAAGAGTACAATCTGGTGGGAAATAAAGAGATAGTTGACCTGGGTGCCCTCCTTCAATGGAGGTTCTGACCTCAACTAATGGGGGCAGGAGATGGATGGAGGGGATGAGAAATAAACAGTAAATACTAGGCAATTTGAAGAGGGAAAGAGCACTAATTACTGGAGGATCAGGAAAGTCTTCACTAAAGAGTTAGTACCTAAATTGAACCTTGAAAGAAAATAAGAATTCTGACATACAGATGTTCATTTCCGGTATTGGTGTAAAGGTAGGACATAGGATGCCAAATTCAAGGAACAACTGGTAATCTAGTTTGGTTGAAAGGCAAAGTTAATAAAGATTAGTAATACTTTTAAAAGGCTAGAAAGGCTCAGGTTAGTTTGTGGAAAGCCTTAACACCAGATTAAAGAATTTGCGTTTAGTTATGTGACTTAGACTATAAACATTCAGAGATATTTTGTTTTCATTTTAGGAGTGTCTCATGATGAACTGCTTGACTTAGCAAAGTTTCATTTTGGTAATTCTTTATCAAGATGTGAAGGAGAAATACCAGCTTTGCCTGCCTGCAGATTTACAGGAAGTGAGGTAAAATCATAAGAAGTGAAGTAAGGGAAGCTATCTAAAATAGAATTTTGCATTGATTTCCTTGTAATATCAATATGTGCATAAAATATATAGAAAAATAGTTAGCTAGCTACATATGTGTGTACATGTCTTTTCTTTTTTTAAAATAACCCTTACCTTCTGTTTTTGAGTTGATACTAAGTATTGGTTCCAAGACAGGAGAGTAATAAAGGCCAGGCAATTGGGGTTATTGCCTGGGGTCACACAGCTAGGAAGTGCCTGAAGTCACATTTGAACCAAGGACTTCCTGTCTCCAGGTCTAAGTGCACTATCCACTGAGCCACTCAGCTGCTCCTATATGTTTCCAATAGGAATGGTAAATGGAGACTTAAGTCTCAAATCTATCCACAGAGTAAGAATGAACAAAGTAAGCGACATTTATTAAATGCCTGCTATGTGCCAGGCTCTATTCCAAGTGCTGAGGATACAAACATAAGCAGAAAGACAGTTTCTGATCTCAAGAAACTTAAAATTTAATGGGAGAAAGCACTACATAAGAGGGAGCTGGAAATGAGAGTAGTGGGAAGGAGGAGGAGTGTGAAAGTAGGGCAAAGTAAAAAATATAGCACAGCTTGAGGAGAGGACTGAAAGTTGAAAATTTGGCCAACTTAGGCCCTTCCCCAAAGTGGAAGTCTTTGGGGGGATTCACCAGTGGGAGAACGAGGTCAGCACAGCAGAGGGACATGCCAGGGTGAGAAAGCCATGGAGGATAAGTTGCCAGGGTGACACTGCAGGTTGACCATGATATTGAAATCTAAAGATGGAAGCCCAGCCAGGAGGAGGCAGCTCGAATGGGATGGAGAGCTTCAAGAAAACCAACAATACTGATTTGTTTGTTGCTTTTAGCAATTCACTGCTACCTTGCCTTGTGTAAGGATGGATGTCACCAACTGTCACCAACAGCCTTCTTCTGGCTCTTTTTGTCCCATCCCCCATCTTGCCTATCTGCCTCATTTCTTTTTTCTGAGGAGAGTTAAATTTTAAGGTCCCAATACAAATTTTTTCCTATATTGCCATTTACTTAATATGTCTGGTTTACTGACAACCAAGCTCTACCCCAGAGTTTAGCCATTGGTTTGTACCCCTAAAAACAGGTAAAAGATAACCTTCTAGTCTCCATTCATGAGGACAGTGATGGGAACCAGGTTCAGTTAGGGAACATGGAGAAGAAGGGAATCATTTTTCTCTGTTAGCTGTAAGCATCTTTGGACAGGTTAAGTGGAGATTAGCATACTTCTCCAGTCCTAGGAGCTTTGCTATCATTTGACTTCCTAAGAGTGAACAAAACTGAATAAAGATACACAAAAACACATATATACACACAAACACACCTAACTTTCACAGGAATAACAATCTTAGAAACTAGTGCAAAACCAAAAAACACTGATGTCGAACCTATAGGAAATGGGGGAGATTAGATTCCTGTGATCACAAAAAAAACTAATCTTTCACTGGAAATTGCTGAAAATTCACTTTTATGCATACAACCTTTTATAATAAAAGATTAATGTTGATAATATGCACTTTTCCTAGCACAGTAACCATGAAATAACCCATAAAATGCAGGAGAGAAGAGGCAACATGGGACAGGAAGGGGAGGTACCAGGATGGGGGTTTGGGGTGTGTGTGTGTGGCTACGATGGCAGAAGAATCCTAAGGTAAAAAGGGGAAAGGGAAATCTGCCATCTTTAATCTTCCATAAGCCCATGCCTCAGGGTGAGTCTTAGCCCCCAGTCTGAGCTCAGAACTCTTGCCCTATGCAGGCTCTGTCCAGCCCAGAAAGATATATACCTACTGAAATCATGGAGCTTTTTTTCAAAGCATTAAAGTTTCTTATAAAACGTTTTCATATTTGGACTTGCATTTTATATTTTCTTAGCTAGAGCTGTGTTTTTTTTATCTTAATCTTAATTAGATTCGTGTGAGGGATGACAAAATGCCTTTGGCACACATTGCACTTGCTGTTGAAGCAATTGGTTGGTCTCACCCAGACACAATCTCTCTCATGGTTGCAAATACTCTGATTGGCAACTGGGATCGCTCTTTTGGAGGAGGAATGGTGAGTGCTCCTAAAGGCAGTTTTCCATTTAAAATAATATTGATTTAAATGACTGTATTCTTCACAGGGTTAGTCCTTTAATATTTTTGAATAAGCAATGTGAATTTTAATACTTAAAAAGTTAAACCTGGTAGCTGTGGATTTGTTTGCCTTTTGTTTATTTCTTGCCTTCTAAGTCAGTAATGATTTAAAAGAATTTGGAGCTGGTATTTCAACTCAGTGGAAAGCACTTTCTGCATAGAAAATGTGTTAGCTATCAGTTTAAAACAGTAAATTTAAGTTGAACATAACAAACATTTATTAAACACTTACTCTGTACAAAGTACAGTGTTAGGGACTAAAACCATATTAAGGTAAGACAGAAACAATTCTTACTTCAAGAAGCTTACATTATCACTTCTATAATGGAATATAAGTTTAAAGCATATTTGAAGAATGAGAGTTGCAAAGATAGTAATTGTATATGTCCTTGACAAAAAGTAAAACACATATGTGGTTTTTGACCAGACCTCTAAGTTCATTAGTAAGGGACTCCTGACCTGGAAGTTTCCTCAAACAATACAGAATGCCAATTTGTCTCTATGTCAACATAGAGAGTTACCTGGAGGCACTGAGAAGTTCAATGTCTTGCCCATTATTTCATAGTATATGTGTCAGACAAGGCTTAAAACCAAGTCTTCATGTCTCCAGCGCTGGCCCTCTCTATTTATCAGGCATTTTGCTTTACAAGACCTAACTACATATTAGAATCCAAATTCTCTTCTGCTGTCATAACATGTTATTTGGTTGAGAAGTATGATTGAGAGCCTCTAGTCCAATTATACCCAGCTATTCCTTCCATACAGATTCCACTTTTATTTTAACTGCCTTTCCTTTCTTTTTGTTTGTATTCTGCTCTTTGTTAAAATTTTTCATGGTTAGTTTATAAATTTAATAATCATTATGCCAATATAGTATAATTTCAGATTGTTGTTGTTCAGTTGTTTCAGGCATGTCCAACTTTTCATGACCCCATTTAGGATTTTCTTGGCAAAGATACTGGACTGGTTTGTCATTTCCTTCTGCTCATCTTATTGATGAGGAACCTAGGCCAATAGGGTAAAGTGACTTGCCCAGGGTTACACAGTTAGTAAGTGTGTAAGGCCAGATTTAAATTTAAAAAAAATGAGTCTTCCTGACTTTAGATTCAGCATTCTGTCCCACTGTGCCACCTAGTAGCCCCTATAATTTCAGATATCCCAGGCTAACAAGCCAAAGATGATTAAAAATTAAGTTCATAAGGAATGCAATTTTGCAGGTGATTTGGGAGCAATCACTATAAAACAATGACTTAATATTTGTAAATTCATTTCAACAGATACTGAAGTGCTTACTGTGTGCAAAGCATTGTGTTTAAAGTTGTGTATACAAAGAACTAAGATAACCCTCTCCTTTTTTTATAATCACTTTCTTTAACTCTTCTAAGATTCTTGTTGATCTTATGCCCAGTCTGCATTGTTCTTTGAGGCTTTGCTTGTCTTCAAATCATTGTCTTCTTTGTTTTTTTGAGTTTTTCTGTCACTGTGGTTGGTTTTATAGTCAGGCCCTTTTTTTTATTTGCTCATGTTTTTAGCTTACTACTTGAGTATGGATTTTATGTCAGTTTTGAGCTCTGCTCACTTGTGGAGGGAGTGTCTGGCCAGAGTGTCTGTCTTTTAAGCCCTTTTGCTGCTTTCACTGCTCATTTGGGGTAGGGGTGGGGAGTATCTATAAGTTTTTGGTGTTTCCAAAGGTCTGGGGATGGGTCTGTTCACTGCCTTCTTGATCTGCAAATTTGTGATTTGGTTGAGCCTGTTGACTTGTGTATAGTTGAGTTTCTGTAGTCTGTAGCTGTACTCAGCCGCAAAACTGGGAGGTTTTGTAGGTTCAGAATGACTGACCTGTTTTGGTTTGGGTCTCTTGCCCTGGTTTATTTCAACATAGGCTTAAGTGCATGGCTAATTGTTAGAACTAAGTTTTCAATCTGCTTTCTTGGGCTCTTAGCCATACAGCCATGGTTCTGGAACTTGTTCCTTGCTCCTTGGTAGGACCCCTGCTCCTTGGAGGTTACTTCTCTCCACTGTAGAACTATGACCAGGGGCTGGATAATGGACACCAGATGCCAGGTGGCACTTGTTCCTGCTCCTAATACTATTACAGAGGTCTCCTGGGATTCTCTTCCTGCCTAGGTGCTCATTTTCTTCCTTCATCCTTGGGGGAAGGGAAATTCCTTCCTCTCAGCAGCCCTGCAGCTGATTGTCAAAGCTGAACTTCTAGAGACCTGCTTTTCTTTCACTTATCTCACAACTTAACTCCTCTTAATATCTGTCCTTTTAAGGAAAACCCAGCCCAGGGACTGTTAACTATACCAAGTATAAGAGAAGAGAGCATCATCTGTCCTGGTACCAAATAATTGTTTCTTCCTAAACAGATTCCTTTAGAAATTATTCCTTTCATTCCTTAATCTCTCAGTAAAACAATCCTAACCCCAACCCATTTGATTGGCCTGAAGTGTTGGGGCTAGAATTGGAAGGGGGTGTGACTTGAAGCTCTTCTTAAAGATCTTTAGTGAAAGAGATTCCAAAACTTCCCCATGGTAACCAGAGTTTAATGGCTTGTTGCCTTCAGGAAGTTCATTCAGCAGATGTTTGAGTAATATGTAACACAACATGATATAATAGAAGGTGTGCTGGATTTAGAGCCACAGAGCTTAGATCAAATTTTGATTGTTTCTTGCTATCTTTGTTATCTTGGGCAAGTTACTTAAAACTGTCCTGGCCTCAGTTTCCTTATCTGTGATGCTAGTGTTAGATTAGATGATCTAGTTCTAAATGCCATTATTTCTGTCTTGTAAAACATTGTGTTGGGTGCTTTAGGAAGTGCAAAGAACCATAAGATGTGGTCCATGCCTCCTGGAACTAAAGAGTCTGGTAGAAGAGATAAGATATGTGCATAATTATAAAGTAGGGTAGACTGTGAAAGGATAATAAGTTCAAAATGCTTGAATGGTTCCAAGTAGATGAGATTACTTTTGGCTGGTGAGGATTTGGGGAGAAAACTGTTTGAACAAGAAAGAATAAGTAGACCTAGGGGAGGGATACTCTTTGCCAATTAAATATTTAAAGGAAAGGAATAGAAGTGGAGAAGTAACAATAGAGGGTGATCTGAGGCAGGTCCAGGACTTTTGCATAAGAAATTCTTTGGGCTCAGAGTCTACTTTTATGTTTTGTTCTGGGCAGTTAGTCCTGTGGTTTACTATGAGAAAGAGGCAGAGCCACGAAATAGTAAATAGGCCCTGCAAACATCATCTTTGGCTATAGCTGGAGGAAAAATGGCATTTGTGGAATGAGTCTGAGCTGTCAGTTGATTGTTATACTTGTGCATCTCATACTCTAGATCAGAGATTTTTTCCTTCTTTATGTCATGGATTCCTTTGGCAGGCTGGTGAAGCCTTATGTACTCTTCTTAGAATAACATTTTTAAATACATAAATTTAAAACACTTAGAATTCCAAAGGAAAACAATTCTATTGAAATACAGTTATCAAAATACTTTAAAAGTTCATGAACCTGTGGGAGCAGAAACACAGAATAAAAACATTTCCTTGATTACATGGGGATATGATCTGGGATGTAGACTCTAAATGATCACTCTAATGCAAATATTAATACTATGGAAATAGGTCTTAATCAATGATACATGTAAAACCCAGTTGAATTGCTCATTGGCTACGGGAGGGGTGAGTGAGGAGGGAAAGGAAAGAATATGAATCATGTAAACATGGAAAAAATTTCTAACTAAATTAATTAGATATAAATTTAAAAAAATAAAAAATCCTATCCATATAAAATAAAATAAAAATAAAAGTTCATGAACCTTCTGATCCTAGGTGTCTGTCCTAGATTGTAGTAGCATTCAACAATAAGAAATGGAATATTTCCAATTTCCTCATCTATAAAATGAGAAAACTTGATTAGATGGTTTCTAAGATCTTTAACTTTGAAGAATGACAGTACTATCAGTGGAAAGAAGGAAGTCAAAAGGTTTTAGGGGAAAGATGGTAGGAAATCAATTTTGGGTATGTGGTGTATGAGGTGCCAGCAGTACATATTTGTGGAATTTTCCAGTTTGCAAGTTGGGAATACAGGATTGCTTGGGACTAGATATTTAATTCTGGGAATCATTCACTTAGAGAAAACAATTTGAACATAGAGGATGGATAAAATTACCAGTATTGAGAGAATTGTAGAAAGAAAAGAGAATGACAGAATAGCTGGGGTAGGGAAGGGCCACTTAGAATTAAAATTTACCAGCCAGAAGAAGGAAGAGAACCAGCAAAAGACCAATTGGAGAGGCAGGATCCAGGAGCATGTGGTGTTATAGAAATGAAAAGAGGAGAGGATTTCAGGACTAAGTTGTCAGCAGCATCAGAAGCCAAAGAGAGGTCAAGTAGGACAAAGACTCAAAAGCCCTGTGGAATTTAAAGATAAAGGGGTTCATCTGGGACCTTTGAAAGAACAGTTTTAAAAGATGGAAACCAGGTGATTTCCAGGAATTTAGGAATGAGTGCTGTGGTTTGTGAGGAAGTAGCAGCACAAAGTACAGAGTATTCTTTCTAGAGGTTTGACAATGAAGAGGAGAGGATATTAGGTTTGGAGGATATAGGTAGTAGGGTCAAGGAACAGTATTTTAATTCTAACAAAGCTCTTTGTGGCCTTTAGTAATTCTAGAATGTTATTTCTTCCTACAGAATTTGTCTAGCAAGCTTGCCCAGATAGCCTGTCATGGAAATCTATGTCATAGCTTCCAGTCCTTCAACACTTCCTACACAGATACAGGACTGTGGGGACTCTATATGGTTTGTGAACCAGCTACTGTTGCAGACATGATACACTTTGCTCAAAGAGAATGGTGAGAAAATAATACTAGATACACGAGTTTAAATCTCTGTGGTTTATTAGTTAGATCGAAAGTTTTCATTTACTGTGTTTCTAATAGTTATATTTCAACAATTTGTTGAATAAAAATCTGTATTTGGTAGGGAAATCTAAGCCAGATTTTAAGGATTACCCTTTGTTTCTCTAGGCAAAACTTAATTTTTCTTAAAAAGGAGCCATTTTTCAGTTAATTAAAAGAGTAATTTATGCAATCTCCCATTTATCTTGCCAAGTCTAGACTAGTTAAATTTAGGAGAGGTGGCAAGGTGGGGTAGACATTTGATTAGTAGTCAACTATGTTTCATTTTTTCTTCAGATTTTTCTCCCTGTACCCATTCACTAAAATACCACTTGTTACTTATCTAGCCCTCTCAAAGCCTTTTAAAGTGCTCCTCAACATAACTATTAATTTCTCTTTAGGAAACGCAAGTTTCCAAATAATGCCTTTGAGAAAGTGATCTATATATATTTTAAAATATTATTTCTAAGCATGATTTGCCCACAATCTTTGGAATGGGGAAAATAAACATATTTTAAAAACCAGTTTAAAAAAACCTAGTGAATGATAGTTATTGATCTACCATTTTCTGTCAGTAAGAATAACCTTATGACCTGTCAATCATAAGGTTATTATGGCAAGTTATTCTTGTGGAAGTCATACTGGCACTTAGTGTCACTACTTCCTTTTCTACATGTTTACTGACTTCCCCTTTAATGACATAACCTAGAATTTTGCTAAGAATTGAAGACAGATTCATTGCCCGATAGTTTGCTTTATTCTACTCTCCCCACTTTTTTTAAAAACCGGGACAATATTTGACTTTCACCAGTTTTCTAGTACTTCTTTCATTTTCTGACATCTTGCAAAGATAACAGTGCCTCAGCAACAACATTGGCAAGTTCTTTCAGTGTCCTGGGATGTAGTTCATTTGGGCCTAATGAGTTGGATTAAAAAAAAAAAATCCTTACCTTCTGTCTTAGAATTGATATTAAGTATTGATTCCAAGGCAGAAGAACAATCAGGACTAGGCAGTTTGGGTTACTTGACTTGCCCAGGGTCACACAGCTATGGTCACATTTGAACCCATGACCTCCTGTCCCCCATCTGGCTCTTTAACCACAGAGCCACCTAGCTATTCTCCTAATGAGCTAAATTTATGGCAGCCAGTATTCTTACTATCACTACTTGGCTAACAGTACACAATTTTTATTTATTTTCCTTGGTAGGGAAAGAAGCAAAATAATGATTGTTGTTCTGCCTTCTTTCTAGCTGCACTATTCTGTCCCTTCCATCATTCCTTATCAGCTAAAAAAAATCCTCATTTTTTTTGTGTTCTTAGCATTCCCCCCACTCACATCATTGTGAGCCTTTAGTGCACATGCTGTTTTTAAGGATCATGCCAGGCCTTTGTCTTTATCCTCCTTTACCCATCCTTGCTTGTCATTTTAAAATCTAATATAATCTCTGTACAACCATATCTGCCCTTTGAGATCATCTTTCCTCATTCAAATCAATTCTCTTTGTCTTCAGAATTTTTAACAATTTCCTACCCCTCCAGGATTGATTCCTGTGTAGAATCTTATATCATATAATCCTTCCCAGCCTTTCCTTGAACCCTTTCAGATTTGGTTTCTAATGCCAGACTCTGCACAGCTTTACTTTCCTGTCATATTCTAAAATGGAGCAGCCCCTTTTCCCAAGCTACCCTTATTTCTACTCTAGCAATCATTTTCTCCTTATTGGTGAGAATCAGAACTGGAAGAGTGGTTCCCCTTGTTAGCTCTTCCTTTACTCTTTCTGGTGTGAAATTATGATCGAAGCCAGTCAAGGAATTAATAGCTACTCTTTATTTTGAGAAGGAAGTATTTCCCTCTTAGGAGAGGGAATGATTTGTTATCCAGAAGTCTGTAGAGCAAGCTAACTAGCCTGTCTCAGGCCTTGTTCTTTTTCCTGAACTCGAGTCTCCTCTTTGTGACTAGGTCAGGGATTCTTTTTTTTCAAACCCTTATCTTCTATCTTGGAATTAAATCTAAAGCAGATTTAGAGTTGAGTGACTTGCTGAGAAGTATTTGAAGTCAGATTTGACCTCACAGCCTGACCTCTATCCATTCTGCAACCTACCCCTTTACATATGTATATCTGTAAGAAACTCCTCTACCAATGAAGTTCAACTGAGAAACCCAGAAACCTGCTTAGGGAACTGAGAAATTAAGTGACTTGACCAGGGTCATAATATGTCAGAGATGCGGTTCAAATCCAGGTCTTCCTGGATCTAAGCCAGGATTCCTATTTACTATACCATTTGAGCTTGTCTTAGGTCAGGGATTCTTAACCTGGAGTCTGTGAACTTTGAAAACATTTTGATAATTTTTATTTCAATATCACTGATTTTCTGAGTTATTTTGTGTATTCTAAAAAGGGGTCCAAAGGCTTTACCAAACCAGCAAAAGGAGTCCATGACACAAAAACAGTTGAGACTTCTTGTTCTAGAAGTCTAAGCTTCTCAGTTTATAAATGAGGAAGCTGAATGCAAAGATGAATGATCTTTTATCATTCAGCTGATTAGAAAGAGGCTGAGATCTAGAATTAGATTACTTTCCAGTTCAGTAGCCTTTCCACTAGAAAAAAGAACAACACTTCCTGGCTGCTAGCCAGTCCTTTGTGTCCAGCTACTAGACTGTTTTTATTTACATTTGACAGTTGAGGTAACTGAGGCTTTAGAGAGACTAAGTACCTAGGAGAAGTGACATTTGAACTCAGGTATTCCAGATTCCAAGCCCATTGTTCTATCTACTAACACCAGTACCTACATACCCGTTACTTCTCCCAAATGCTCTCCACTATGCTTCCAGGATTTCTTCATATGGATATAATAGATGACACATACTGCTTTAGTGTTTGCAAAGCTCTTTACATTGTCTCAGCACATCCTTTTGAAGTAAAGGGACTTTCGTAGGTGGGATTTGAACTTGTATTCCTAGTCTCAAATTCATTGCTTTTCACACAATACCTCCAGGTCCTAATGTCCTAATATTTAGTGCTGTTGCATCCTCATCACCCTAATGCATTCATAAGGTCCATCCTGTCACATCAACTCTGCTTCCTTGTGCCTCGTTACCCATATTTTGGGTATGGACTTTTCAAGACTTTAAAAATTACATTTCCAAGCATCTCTGCTGCAGTTCTTTTCATTAGATTTGCAAGCCTCTGGGTAGTTTCATTTTTTATCAGCCTCTTCATTGAATGCACTCCCACCTCTGGCCAGAAGCTTGTTCATTCTAATGGTCCAGGAATCCAAATCCTCTTTTCCCATCCCAGTTTTAACCTTATGTTCCCTCTCAAATCTGCCTTTCTCCTTCAGAGGGTAGCAGTGATGAAAATACCAAAGGGATTTCTTGCCTTAGACTTTGTATCCTTTAGCAAGGTTTTCATAATTCTTTCTGGAAATAACATTTGTGTTCACATCAACCACCAGAAGTGAGAGAATTGCCACCTGAGGGTGGCAAGGTTCTCAGCCCCAAGAAATATATTGGATCCTTCTAGAGATATGATTTTTGTTAAATAATATTTAGAAGTTTATTAAAATGCTTATCTCTAATGACAACTTATTCTTTTGTTAAATATAATATGAGACACTAACATGATGAAAAGCATTCCAGGATGATACAACAAAGATTCTTGTTAACTGTCATTTATTTATTCACACTGTTCAGGATCCGGCTCTGTACAAATGTCACTGAAAGTGAAGTTGCCCGAGCTAAGAATCTTCTGAAAACAAACATGTTACTGCAGCTTGATGGTAAGGCTGGAGGCTGGAGTTTCATTTTTATTTGGGGTGTATTTTGGTTTACTACATTTTTATCCTTTAAATAGGTTCCACTCCAATCTGTGAAGATATTGGTCGGCAAATGTTATGTTACAGTCGGAGAATTCCCATTCCTGAGCTTGAAGCAAGAATTGATGTAAGTTTTTAGATCTAGAATGAAGAATCCCATATCCCGAACACAATTTGAAATCTGATATATTGTCTCATTGGTCAGGGTCTCCTTAGTAAGCAGATTAAGATTTTTGTACAGATAAGCAATATAACTAGAGTTCAACTTTAAAGCAAGCATTTCTTGCTTTTACTCAAGGCAAATCCAAATATGTTAAGTCCTATCTGATTTTCTTCCTCTTTAGGCTGTTGATGCTCAGAATATTCGAGATGTATGCACAAAATACATTTATAATAAACACCCTGCCATAGCTGCTGTTGGTAAGCCTTCCCTGTTTGTTTGGTTGGTTTTTTGGGAAGGGGGAGAGGAAAGTAGTATTAGTTATGCTTTAACTGTTATTTCCTTTTTGATCTTTAGGTCCCATTGAGCAACTACCAGATTATAACAAAATCTGCAGTGGCATTCATTGGCTTCGAGAATAAGAAGATTTTAATCAAAAGATTTTGAAAATGTTATTTGTAAAGCTGGGAAAATTCAGGTTGTCCATCAAAAAAGTATCTGCAACCTAGTAGGAAAATGTGAGGTGGTATTTGTGTCACTTTTTGATTACAAAATAAGCAAACCTTTTGGCTCTTTCCGTTGGAGACTATGGGGTTTTTTGGTAATGGTAAGGGAAGTGATTGCCACCAGCTGCTGTTTCTGTTTAACAAATTAATTATCAGTAAGCTAAAAGCACAAATTCCACACTAGTAGAGTTTTTTTAAGTTTAAGAATGAAAATTTATACAGTATTTGCAGTTTTATTATAAAAACAAACACAACAAAGATTGTCAACTTTAGTCATTTCTTGGCTCGACTAGCATTCATCACTTGTTCTTGAGCAGCTTTTTTTGCTTTTACCATTTCGACAAGTTCCTAGAGGAAAAGGAAGAAAGGTTAAGGAAAAGGTTGAATTTAAGAATATCAAAATCAGAAAAATACTTAATCTAAGAACTTGTCAGGGAGATTTTGTTTAGCTTTTTGTGAGGACAGTATGGAATATAGTTTATATTTTACATCTACTATTCGTGGCCTCCAAAATGAACGTTTGAGTAAATGCAAATAGAAGGATATATAGTTAGCAGAGTAAGATACAGATTTGTAGGTAAAATAAGTTTTAGTCTGTAGCATAAACATCTCCTTTTTCTTTTAAAAATCAAGAAATGTTTATTTAAATGCCTATTGTGATAGTCCCTCTGTGGCTTTAAAGATGACAACTTGAATGGCAATGGCCAATCTTCTATTGACAAGCCATTCTGATCTTAGCAGGCCATCTAATATGTGAAAGTTTACGCTGTGCTGCCAGTCTTGGGAAGTCAGGATTATCTTTTTAACCACAGGGAGACACTGGAGTAGGACTTTCACAAATATTTTTTAGAAAAATGGTTTCTGGAACTTTGTGACATAATGCTCTTCCTTATAGTGCAACCAGCCCCCAAAAATCTGTTGTGAGTTAATGTTACTTTATCATAAACAGCCTGTCTTTGTAATGACTTTTCGTTTTTTACAAGACAGATAACAGTTATGTAATTTAACTTGGAATAAAATTTGTAATTACTGAGTTAACATATACACATATATACACAACCTTATATCGTTTCATGCAGTCCTTTTTTGATCGTCCAGGCACTGTAGAAGCTATTTTTTCCCATCTCTCAGGTGTATTCACTGGATACGTCTTCAGAGCTTGTTCCAAAAGTTTTTGTTCTTCTGTTGTCCAAGGTATGAAATCTATACGTGGACCTAAAAAAGTTATTTGCAAAGCCTCACAGTAGGAGTGACTATTTGATGGAATAGCATAGTCAGACTCAGGCTCATCTCCTAGATTAATTTATTTATTAAAAAATATTATTTACATTTTTTATGTGCAATTATAAATAAAAACATTTTTGGCTTGGTTTAGATAATGAGAGTTTTATTTCAGATGTATATCCCTGCCCCACCTTTAAAAGAAAAAAAAAGGGGGGCAGTAAAATTACTCGCCTTGTTTTAAATACAGGCAGCTGCTAGTGGGGAAAAAAGGAACCCTCATGAATTCCAAGTTTTTATCTGGACCATATTTAGAAATTGCTTAAAGAATTTTATCAGTGTTCACTATAAATTTAATACTGTTGGTTTTAAATTGATAGCAAGACAATCACAAATTTTTTGATGTAGTAGAAATAGAAAAATCCCAGATGTGTATTAGGGAAAATGTCATTTGCCTCTCCTCTGTAATTATAGGTGATGGGAAAAAACTAGACATTTAAATTTTGTGCCCTAATGACCTGTGTAAAAAAGTAATTTATGAGGCACCTAGGTAGCAACTGTTTAAAGCACCAGGCTTAGAGTTGGGAGGGTGTTGGATTTATATCTGGCCTTAGCTTCCCAGTGATGTGACTGGGCAAATCACTTTACTCCATCTATTGCCTAGTCCTTACCAATTAAGTTATTAGGGTTTTTTTAAAAAGTAATTTGCAAGTCTAAACATTAGGAAATATAATAGTTATGAAAATAAAATAAATAATCATTTGAAAGAGGACAACAAATTTGCTTATATCCAAAATTCCCCAAAAAGCCAAGGACTAAAAATTTGCAGTGAATGGAAATGCTTTGTGTTGTTCAATCAACTGAACATTTTATGTTCCTAATATGACAACTATAGGGTCTACTTCTAGAAATAAGAAGAGATTTTTAGTAGCACAGAGATGTAGATGTACACATCAATTATTTTCACCTAATTAAAAAGAAAAACCACTGTTACCTTCAAACCGCTCAGAAGGTGCTGCACCGTCTGAATGAGGCACAACTCCATGTTCCTTTTTAAATTTATCAAATGCTTTTTTGTTTATATCATCTTTTTGATGAGGATCTGAAGAGAAAAAAGCTTTATTTACAATCTGATATTTCACATTCAGTGCTCATGCAACAATGAATTCCCACCAAGATTTTTTAATTTACTAAAATGTACTTGGATTCCCCACAATCAGTTTTTTCCCCTTAAAAGGATTCTCCAAAAGTTTTAAATACCCAGTTTCTGAAGACTCTTTGCCTTGCTGATGACATCTTTTGCAGTTCTTTTTATTCCAGAAGAAGAATGCAAATTCATATAGTTGGCAATAACTTCCCACCTATGGTAAGATAAGGAAAACAGCAGCAATATTGCTTGGATTTTTATTGTAGTAAAAGCTGTTTACAAGATTAGACCAAACTAGACAATCTGGTTTAAATGACTACTATTAATTACTTGAAACTACTGCCAATATTTAACCATTTTAACAAAGCAGCTTTAGAAATCACACTGGAATTTAATTTATGAGAACGCAAACGGCAGTTTAGGATGGGTGGGTCTAGGTTCATGTCAAGGGGGTTGCTATACCTCTCCAGTTTAAAATAGTCCTGAAATATGGACTCTTGTTACTAGGTTCTATTGTATTATGAAGAGTATTTTAGTAAGAGGTACCTTGAATTAGTCCCAGCAGGGAAGAGATTCACAGCTTTAATTAGTAACTGCAAGTCATCTTCTGACCAATTTTTACCACCACTGCCACCTCCACCAGTTGATTTCTCAGCACTCTTAGATGCTTGGCGGATTCGAGCCTCAGCTTCCTCCTTCTCTTTCCTTATTTGCTCATTTATTTCTTCTATCTACATGAAGGATAAAGTTATTAGTTAAAAGTAATAATTGTACTAGACAATGTCTAGTATAGATTTAATGGTAAATTATTTAGTGCTGCCACTACCATTATCTTAAGTTTTCATGACTGGTTATCATCTAGTCAGTCTCTCTTCCTGCCTCTGGCTCTGACACCCCCCAACCCCCACTTGCTCTGAGGCTAAAGAGAAATTATGCAAGTTTGCTATCACTACTGTGCTCTCTCTAGAGCTTCTAGGTGGTCTACCTCAATAATCTTTCTTTAAAATAACTTCACCTCATTCGATTGTGCCATCTCATCCTCTTGGCCTCCCTCCCTCTCCCCTCCCAACGTCTCTTAATCCCCATTGAAACTAGTCCTCACACCTGTGCACAGACCCTGCTCTTTATCAATTCTAAAGGGATCTTGTGCCACAGATCACAGGCCTCTCCATTAGTCCTGCAGCTTTAAATGCACATAGTCTGTATAGTGTTATAGTCTTTCTAAAGCACATGTCCCTCCCATATGCTGACAGCTATACAAGGCTCATTTTTTAGTAGCAAAACCTCCAATCAGCCTCATCTCACATTACTCCTGAACCCAGACTCTAATCAAGTCACTCACCCCTACCTCTCCACTTCCAACTAAAAGGTCCTCCCTCCATCTTTTAACACCTATTTTGCCTTAAAAACAGCCTTCCAGTTTCTCTATTAAACCACAAATGATTCATTGGCTCAGCTTCCTTCCTTCTCTGAACAAAAACAGTACTTACTGTATGTACTGTTTTCAATACAGATAGGCTGAATAAAGTAAGAGAGCCGGCCCTGGAGTCAGGCTTCACAGTCACTTCTGGCACAGACTGGGCAAGGCAACCTCAAACAAGTATTTATTATGCACCTACACGGCAACATCATACGAGGCACCGTGCATGAAAACAAAAACTGAGACCATCCTGCATTTTCAAAAATGTCCCAGGCAACTTTCTAAAACTGGCATGGGCACTGTACCCCTAACCCAGGCAAACTAAACAGGCAAATCCCCTTGTTCCTTTCTGTCCTTGTGACTACTACCCCAAGAACATCTGATAACTTCTATAAGACCCTGAGATTATTATCATCTTTGGATCATTCTTTAGATTAGTGGTTCCTAAACTTTTTTGGCCTACTGCCCCCTTTCCAGAAAAAAATATTACTTAGACCCCTGGAAATTAAATTTTTTAAAATTTTAATAGCAATTAATAGGAAAGATAAATACACCTGTGGCCATCACTGCCTCCCCTGGATTGCTGCAGCACCCGCCAGGGGGCGGTGGCACCCACTTTGGGAATCACTGCTTTAGATTGAGATGGATATAGAGATGCACCTCCAGGCTACACTTTGATATCATCAGGTGTATCTCAGACATCCATCTGTCCTCTGAGCTAGGAGGGCCACCCCCTATTGTCTTCAGGCAGACCAAAACCCCCACAGCTTTTCCATCCACACTGTTCCCCACCCACCCCCCCCCCCGCCCGCACTCCCAAAGAACAGCTCTCCATCTAGCTGTTCCACCTTGCTATTCTCCTGGCCATTCTCAATATTACTTTCCAAATGAATAGATCTCTTTTTACTTTTAAGCTAAGTTTGGAGTCTTGTATTCTTGCAAAAGGTATCCTTCCCGAACCCAGAGGTCCACCATTGTACCCCACAACCTCTGGTTCTCCTCTTCCCCATAACAAAACTATAAACTGAAAAATAGTTGAGTTGCATTGGTAGAAGAAGTATCTTCACTAGATGTTACCAAAATCAATGAAAAAACAGGCTGGCATGAAAAATTTCCCCCCTAATTATTTGATCTTAGCAAAAATCTTTAGTGTCTGGGATAGTGTTAAGCATTTCTTTTGTGGGTACACTGTGGCAAAGCACTGGAGTAGGAGCCAGACCTAAGCTCTTCCTTCCTTCCTTCCTATCTTTGTAACTCTGGGCAAGTCATTTAACTTTTGAAATTCTATTTAATATTTACTTACCTATAAACATCTTTATCAAGCTGATCTACCTAATAAGGGTTTAATGGTGCAGATTACAATCCCCATCTGTGCAACTCTTGTTCATGTGATCCAAAAAATCCTCCCCAATGTGTTTGGGGGGGGGTAGGGGGGGAAGGGTCATAGAAGAGGGGAGGATCTTCTAGATCTTTTAACACTGCATGGATGTCAGTGATACCTACAGACTTAATTCTCAATATAAATGGACAACCTACTTTTCTCTTCACATATCTTTTGGATGTCCTTTATATGTTGCTGTTTCTGTAAAATACTCTGTAGGTAAGTATGAAACAATCTACCTTCTTCCCTCCTCCCCCTTAATCTTCTCAATTACCATTTGGGTGACCTTTGCATTTAGTTCTTTGAATACCATGGTATTCCATGACTTATTGATTGTAAGATATAAGGTAAGAGTTAAAAAAAATTTTTTTTTCTTTTGCTTGGAAAAAAATGCAAGATTATGTTCAAGAATCCCATGCCATCTCAGTTTTGAAATCACCACAAAAGTATGTTTAAAAAATATATAGAACTTTGATTTAGGGATTAATGAGTTAATTAAAATTTACCAAAGGCAATCTAATCTAGTCCACTCTCATATTGAATTCTGAACTCACTTTTTTTCTCCATATACACTTACTTTTTATGTATGTATGTGTGTAATCAGATGTGTATATACACACCATCTACATCCCTCCCCCATCTTATATGAATGAAATATTATATCAGTGGCTTATCAGAGCAACAAGCTTTCATTCATTTAGTTTCTCACATGCAGACAGACTGAACTCTTCTAAGTCATTTATACAAAATAACTTAGAGGTGTACGCACACATGCATAAATATATGAAATTTTGAATAGCCAAGGGATATATGCTGTTGTTTTATCACACACATATATGTTGCTTTTATCAGACTTCCTCTGTCCAGCTTTTCTAGCTGTTTTCTTTAGTTTTATTTTTACTTCCTCATGAAGCACTGTAGAACAAAGTATGGCAGATTTGTGTGATACATAAAAATATATACTTTTGTATATACACACATATATACATAATAACATGTATGTTAAAAAATGTAGGAAGTTCTACAGTCCGAATACAATCAGCATTATGTCGTCTGCAAAAAGGCACATCTGGAGGACTGCTCATTTTTGAATGGACATCCTACATGCTGCTGAAAAACACTTTTGACAAGCATAGGCCTCACTGGTCTTTGCCTATCAATGAACAATGTTATTTCCATTGTTAAATCTTTCAAGGGCTCTCATGCTTTTGATACATGCAAGGGGGGGGACCTTGTTAGCCTTTAAGGCAGCATTTTGCCTTATTCTTTTCATACATTCACCAAAGATGCCCTCCATGAATTTGCTCTCAAAGATTTTGTAGATAGTAAATTACCATTTGCGTTGATAGTTATTAGTATTTTCTCAGTTGTCTTTTTTTCAGGTAATTATAAAGTCTATGATTTTTTCCAAGCATTTGAAAACTAGATTCTTATTTTGTTTGTTTTCTCTGCCAAGGAAAATGACCTTTGCACTGGAAATGACAGAACAAAAATAGCTAACAAGGAGTTGACATCGAAGGTAGGACATAGTAAAGTGACAGGAGGAATTCAAGTCACCTTGCCCAAATGAACCCACACCCTTGGATATTTTAAAAAAACTGGCACTCTCATATCTGAAAGACTGTGGAGAATAGAAGTGGTACTGCAAGAGACGAGAATAAGTACTCCTCAAATTTTCAAAAAAGGTGGTGAGAACACTTTAAAACCTGAAGGCCAATGAGTGACTTCAGTGAACACCTAGAAAGAGCAGCAAGTACAAAAAAAGCCAAGCTGACTTCATTGAAAATAGGCCATTTCCTCTCTTGACTGTTACCAAACTAGGTGGTCAGGGCCCCCTAACTGTCTTCCTACATAGCACTCTCCCTGTTTTGGTTCAATCCCTTTAGTCCTTTTTTTTTTGCACACAGTATTCTTTCCCTTCACAGTGCTTTGGCCCTGGCTATTCCCACACCCACATATAATACTCTCCTTATCTCCAAGCCTTTGAATACCCACCTTCTTCCAAGGCTCTACTCAACTACACTTCCTGAAAGGCCTCCCCTCCCCTCAAATATTGATGCCTTTCCCCTTCTATGATGATTCTGAATCTACTCTGGATGTGATCGTTTACATAAAGGTGTATGTAGATATGTCTACATTTTGTATATGCATATATATACACATCATGTATATACATATGTGGATTTTTTAAATATACTTACTATGTCTTTGCTTTTTCTTTGTGTCCCTTAGCTTAGCACAGTGCCTGACACAGAGTAAGTACCTGATAAATGATTTACAGATAGAATTTAGCTAGATTTGAGTAAGGCATATGACAAACTATCTCATACTATTCTTGTAGAAAGGATGGAGGCCAACTAGACAATAATACAGTTAAATTCAGAAGTTAAAAATGGCTGGACTCAAAAACTAGTCATTCAAAGTTTAATGTTAACTTGGCAAGTCTTCCACTGAAATGCCCCAGGGATCTACGCTTAGCCTGGTGCTTTTTCACATTTTTAACAATAATTTGAATGACGGAAGATACACCTATTATTTGTAGTTGTTTTCAGACCACTCGTGGATTATTGTGTTTTATTCTCAGGCCCACATTTAAAAAGGGCATGGATAGAAAGCATCTGAAGGAAGGCAATCAGAAAGATGATGACCCCTGATCCTGTGCAACATGAACATAGAGTAACAGGAATGAGGAATGTTCTTCTACAGAAGAGAAGATTTCAGGAGGTATATGAGAGTCATGTTCAAGTATCTGAAATATTTATATGGAAGTGGGATCAGACTTATTCTGTTTGTTGACACAGCAGAAACAGGAATGATGGGAAGAAGTGGCAAAAAAGGCAAATTTAGGCTTGATTTCCTTTTGTTTAGTTATCAAAAAGCAAAACAGGCTTCTGGAAAGCATTAGGTTTGTCATCTCTTCCATCCTCCCTTTCCCCTGCTTCATTAGAGGTCTTAAAGCAGGGGCTAAATGACCACTTCTTGGGAACATTAGAATTAGGTTTCCTTTAAGGTAGGGAAAATGGTCCCTGTGAGCTTTAAAATACCTGGCCACATTCAAAAATGTTGCTTCTACCAGACTTCCCCTAATGCTCCTGGTTTATTTCAGGTGTTCTAACTCTTTTTTTTTTTTAGTATTATTTTTACTTCCTTATGTAGCACTGTAGGAGCTGTGATTTAAGAGTCTTGAGTGTGGTCACTTCATTCTTACTGTTGGAGAAAATAATTAATTTGTCAGAGAAATTCTTTACATGTCTTTTCTCACTTTTCTTTGCCTTTCTTTTATTTCACCCTGAAATGCCCTTGGGATCTTCTGGTTTAGTTGTGTCTCTGGTTAAGTTTTCTTTAAAAATTCTTTTTTTCTCTCTACTCACTACCATATGAGAAAACCCTGCTTCTTATCCTCCTGAGGTTATAATTTTACTAAGTTCTACAATGTGGGAACCAATGTTCCCTTTAGCTACCATCTCTCTCACTAATCTGGCTAATTTCTACGTTTCCTTTGGTCTCCTTGTGGGCAATTGATATGCACTGATGTTTGTTTTTTTAACCACTTCGAATTTTTCAGTGTCAACAATGACTAGCCAGAGTTCACAAAAGGATTCTCTATCTTCTTGTTTTGATTCTTCTAATTTGGTATTGATTTTGATCACTGCTCTAATGAATCAATGATCTGACTATACAAATACCTAATTCAAAAATGACTCTCATGTCACTAACTAGTCATTTCCTTTCTATAAAAATATAATTCAGGGGCAGCTGGGTAGCTCAGTAGATGAAGAGCCAGGCCAAGAAATAGGAGGTCCTGGGTTCAAATCTAACCTCAGGCACTTCTTACCCTGGGCAAGTCACTTAGCCCCCATTGTCTAGCCATTACCATTCTTCTGCCTTAGAACTAATACACAGTATTGATTCTAAGACAGAAGGTAAGGGTTTTTAAAAAAGTATAATTCATTTAATTTTTTTGTGATGTTACTTGTTGCTTATCCTATCCAACTGGGTGCTATACTGAACCCTCTTGTTGAAGGAGACAGTCATATTTAGGTATGAAGTTTTTATAGTCTATAACCTTTTGACTTTTCTAATTTCTTAGTCCTGAACACTGTTTTCCAACTTTTTTTTTTTTTTTTTTTTTGCTGCTCTTCTTCTATCCACCTTTGCAGAGCATTCAACAAGTATTACTATGTATTCCCTTTGTATGGAGAGTATTACATTCTTTAGAGAATTTCTCCATTTCTCCTATCCTCTGCAACAAATGTTAATATAGAAATTGCAATTATCTTTATGGTGGTCTTTTTTGCAAATAATCATTATAAGAACTGTAATACAAACTGACTTAAGTATTCCCATAGAATTGTTTCTTGTTGTCTGTGGATAAATGATAAACCAAATGGTAAGTCTGTAATAGGTCTCTTTGTACCACTGTTTTATTTTGTCTTCTGGTTTCAATTATACCAAGATTGTCAGAATTTATAGAATTTGTTTCCTCTTCTAGTACATCCACTAGCACTGGTAACTGAACGAGGCTCTTACATTTAAAAATGTATCAAAGATGCTTCTTTTCTCACTCTTCATCTCTTCCAGTTCATAGAATGCCAGCAGTACAAGTGGTGAGATGTAAAGATGGACAAGTTTAAGAATAGACCCACCCCCAATAAGTCCCATAAATGGAATATAAATAGCATCAAGAAACCGAGACCACAGAGATATGAGGTTCTGAAAGGGGTTGACTTCAAGTTCCTGAGAAACATGTTTTGTTTTGTTTTTTTTTAAAACCCTTGTACTTCGGTGTATTGTCTCATAGGTGGAAGATTGGTAAGGGTGGGCAATGGGGGTCAAGTGACTTGCCCAGGGTCACACAGCTGGGAAGTGGCTGAGGCCGGGTTTGAACCTAGGACCTCCTGTCTCTAGGCCTGACTCTTACTCCACTGAGCTACCCAGCTGCCCCCTAGAAACATGTTTTACTAAGAAATTAAATAGGAACTGAAGAGGATGAAGGCCAACAATGTCAAAGCCAACCATTCCTTAACACCAAGATTCCCAAGATCAACATCAGGCCCAGAATCACCAAGCCTAAGCTTCTAAAGTTATTGATGAACCAGTCCAAATATTGTTGCCAAACATCCAGGCCCCAAGATCACCGTGTGACTGACTGACTATAAGGTTGCCATAATCACTAACCCTAAAGTTAACAAGCCCACAAAATTGACACCAATGTCATAAAGCCCAATGCTTCTAAGACTCATAAGCCCACTTATTTCCGAGGCTGCCAAATTCACCAATCCCAAGGCAGCCAAACTAAAAATGGCAGGGCTAATGCCATTGGGACCAAGGTTACTAATCCAAGTCTTCAAACCAGATGCTTCATGACAGGGAACTGTTGTGTAATAAAAGGAGATAGTGAGTCATAAGGAGAAAAAACATTAAGTGCCAAAGTTGCTAATGTTTATTTACAAATCATCGTCTAAAAACTATTATTTTTTTTGTACCTTCAATGATCTTTTCTATCACCATCACTGCAGAAGCAAAACTGAGGGACGTTTTATATTTATGGATTGCCATGGCCAAAGGATTCATCACCAAGCTTAACTTAGTAAAATGGAAATAATAAAATTTTTAATGACTACCCCACAGGATTGTTTTTATGGAAGTACTCTGTAAATGGCAACTACTGTTAAAATCATCTCCAAGGTACCTAACATATTGCTAACCGTATAGCTGATAATGAATCAATACTTTGCAAAATTAAACTGGAAGCCAGAACTTGCCAGTTAAGTTACTTCTTAGAATTTGATAAATTATAAGTAATATCAACTAAGCTCAATTTGACTTAGTTCATGTGAATGAATTACAAATGCAGAAAAATTAAGAGCATATACATCTTTTTCCACCAGTTAAATGAAAAAATTCTATATATAGTGCATGACTCCACCAAGAATAGCACAAATAAAACCAGTTAAGCCATAGCTGCTCTTTAGTAAATTCATACTGTGTGGTTCACACTTTGATTGATATGCTAATGTTCAATTAAATCTGATTTTCAAAAATTCAAAGAATGAGCCTAATTTTCTTAGATAAGTGATGAAACTCTGCATAAAATATCTTCTCTTACCATAAAGATCACAATATGAAATGTGAAATATTGAAACCCCATATGAAAAAGTCATAATGTAAAACAAAGTTGGAGAAAAAATATCAGAACTAAGGTGAAAAAATCTGGCTGCACTCTATTGTCTGCAGATCTTCATCTCTTTCACTTACCTACATATTAATCTTAGAATGATCCTTAAGGGGAAAAAGAATCCCACTGGCTTTTGGCCAAGCTCAACAGCTAATACAGAGCTGGAGAAAATGATTCTGCAAAGTATAAGATTTATCTCATCTGTAAGGGGCAGTGGATTAAATGATCTCAAATAGTTCCCATCAGCTCTAAATTCCCTAAATGTATAAGCATATTTAGGAGACAAAGGTCAATAAAATAATTGTGTTATCAACTACATCCAACTAGTTCAACCCATCAAACATTCTGTAATAATGCAGATGCGAAATAAAAATTACCTGCTTTTCCACAGCAGCCTTCCCTTCTTCTTTTGTAGTAGACGCAAGAATTTCATTCAAGCACTGCAAGCTGAATTTTTAAAAGAAGCATGAAATTTTATCAAATTTATTAGAAAAATCTGACTTTTGAATAAAGATGTTAAATTTCACACAAAGGAAGCATCTTCTTTTACTACATTAAAAGAGCCCACCTCTTCATGTTACTAAAAGGGAAGATGATTTAATTTTATGTAACTATCACTGTAACTTTACAGTCCAGCAAAGCTGCTATTATTACAGATTTAAGTGTCAATATGGAATAAAAGTTGCTATTGTTTAAGCATCTAATTGCAACAATGAAGAAATCAATCTAAAACTAACCCAATATCACCATGCAATTTTAGTCTCTATTTTGTTCAACTTTCAAATCTCAGCATCTGCTATTTTTCCTGAAATCTATTTTTATATATTTGTGTATATGCATTTGCAAAACATTAAGTGCACATACATACACATTTGAACAATTAATATTGATTAGCTTGTATAAGTAGTATTGTTTCCCAGTTGAGATCATAATCATATTTTCACAATATATCAAAAGACATTTAGAAAGCAACATTAACTCTTTTAGAATTTAATAAATTAATAAACTAAGTATTATGGTTAAAATTTTAAGAGGAAAAAGAAGTTGGCTTTTTGACAGGGATCTACATACAGAAAAGTGGTGATCGTACCTTGTAAGTTCAAGACGATCACAAAGCTTTTCAATCTCTTCCATCATTTTAACAGACTCTGCTTCACTTTCTGAAAAATAATTCCAATTCTAGAAAGCACAAACATAATTTTGTTGTGTACATGTTTGCAAGACCAATTTAAAAGCTAAACATGAACCTTTGAAAATATTAGTAGTTTTCATTAGCTTCTGACCTCGAGTCAAATCTCAGGGGCATTTGGCCAACCTCTTCACAGAGATAAAAGTCATCTTTTTTTTTGTTTTGTAGGCTGTGGATGCAGGGTGAATGAACTGTATGGCTATTATGAGCCAATTCAAGTCCCCAAGAAATTGCTTATGGATTATGTGATCCCCATAATAGAATTTTCCTTCATTAGTTAAGCTGGGAGTGCTACTCAGCCTATTTCTAGGTATAAATATCTATTATCAAGGAGTAAAACATTATCACCTAGCATCATGATAAATATGAGGTACTATTGAACAAAAAAACTGCACTTGTTAAATTTAAAACAAATAAATACCTTATCATATACCAATTACACAAGGGTAACTGGAAACTAGTTATTAGTGTAATGAAGCTTAGGGAGATAGTAACAGATATGCAAGTCTAAAATTATCTTTGTATCATTTACCTAGGGAAAAGGGAAGAAAAGTCTGGCTAGGCAGGAGAGATTGACAACACATTCAAATATAATTCAAATTCAAGTGCCTACAATGTAAAAGGTGGATATCACAAATATCCTGCCTCTGCACTGCTGCACAGGCTTTCCTCCCTTTGCCTCTCAGAATCCCTAGCTTCATTACAACTTGGTGAGACTGTTCTTAAATTTTTCCTTTGGAATTCCACGTGGTGAGTGTAAAGACTAACTCTTCCTGAACTTCTCTTAAGGAACCTACCTTTCAAAAGAGACTCTGTGCCTGAAGCCTTTGCTTCATTCACCTCCAGGGCCCTCCGGTTCTCCAGCCTCGCTCAACTGAGGACTAATTAGATCTGCCTGGGTTAAACCAGGGGACCAGAGCAAATTACCTAGTGTGTTAGGTTACTTATCCTATCTTATCCTCTTTCTGATTTTCTCTTCCTCTCCTCATTTGTAAATAAACTTCCATAAAGGTCATTTTGACTTGAGGTTATTCTTTAATTGGGAATTGATAATTCTTCAATTCCTTGGTGACCAAAACCCCTTTTTACTCCTTACATGATCAAGACACATGCCCACAATGAAACTATAGTGCATATAGTTTATGTATATGTGGCCTTTGGGGGAGAGACTCTTTGGTATTTATTATTGTATACACAGTGCTTAACAGATGCAGATGCCTAGCATATAGTAAGCACCTGCTAAATGCTTGCTATACAGGGAAGAGCAATGGGCTGGAGTTAAAGTTTATAGGTTTAAATCCTGCTTATGTGACTGATACTACTTATGTGACTTTAAGCAGATCACTTAACTTCTCTGGGCCTCAGTTTTCTTGCCTGTAAAAAGGGGGTTGGACATTATTGCCTTTGAGGTCTTTTCCAGTTCTAGAGCTCTAATCCTATTTCATTATGTGAAAATGTTATTTCCTTCATAAGACTGACATACCTTGCATGAAGTTCGAAGTTTTTGCCTTTCCTTTTTAACGGCTTTTTTCTGAATTTCCTTTTCTTTCTTGGCCTGTAATGCTTGTTGTCTAATTTCCTCTTCTTCCTTCTCCTTCGCTAACCGAGCTGCTTCTAATTCAGCTTGTCTTTGCTACAACCAGGGAAAAAAGAAACTATGATGCATTGCAAATGCAATGAATCCAATTAATATTCAGTGTCAGAAAATAGGTAAGATTAAAATTATCTTATTGAAGAACAAAGACTGACTACAGTATGGTCAGAATAATGAGTTCCATCAAATATTTCCTTCTTTAACAGGAAAATGATATAAGATGCTTCTATGATATTGAAGATATTAGATGCTGCCACGATATTTACATTGTCTACAATACCCAATAGTGATAAAATTTTAGTAAATGCTTGATAAATGATTAAGCTTTTTTAATTTTAATTTTTTCAAACCCTCACCTTCTGTCTTAGAATCATTTCGGTTCCAAGGCAAATGAGTGGTATGGGCTAGGCAGCTGAAATTAAATCACGCAGCCAGGAAGTGTCTATGGCAAAAATAAATTCTTAATACTTATAATTAAGCCTCCTCCCTTTATTTATTTATTTATTTGTTTGTTTGTTTGTTTGTTTGTTTGTTTGTTTATTTGTGTAAAAAAAAACAACAACAAAAAAAAAAAAACCCTTACCTTCCATCTTGGAGTCAATACTGTATATTGGTTCCAAGGCAGAAGAGTAGTAAGGGCTAGGCAATAGAGGTTAAGTGACTTGCCCAGGATCAAACAGCTGGGAAGTGTCTGAGGCCAGATTTGAACTTAGGACCTTCCGTCTCTAAGCCTGGCTCTCAACCCACTGAGCTACCCAGCTGCCCTCTAAGCCTCCTCTCTTGCTAAGAATTATGCAAAGCATTTATTAGTGATTACAACCATTGTCAAGCTTAAGTTCCTAGGTTCTATATTTTTAATAGGCTTGAAGACTAAAGATTAATTTTTATCTTGTGGTATATTTTGATAAATTTCAGGTGCAAATACAAAATGCTTTGTTCACCATTCTAAGCTCTTCATAATCCAAGTCTTCTTACACTTTACTCCCTCTTTATTCTAGTGACACTGGCCTCCTGGCTGTTTAATGAACAGGACACTCCATTTCTTAGCTGTAGGCATTTTCTCTGGCTGTCTGCTGTGCCTGGAATGCTCTCCGTTCTCCAATTCAACTATTGATCTCCCTGGCTTCCTTTAAGTCCCAACGAAAATCCCACCTTCTACAGGAAGCCTTCCCCAACCCCTTTCCTTTATTAATTATTTCCCAATTATTCCACACTGCTTTGTATATAACTATTTGAATGTTGTTTCCCTTATTAAATCGTAAGCACTTTTAAGACAGGTACTGTCTTTTCTTTCTTTCTATATCTCCAGCATGGAGCATAGTACCTGGTACATTGTTGGGGCTTAATAAATGTTTATTGATTAACTGAATAAATTCATCCCACCAGTTAACTTTATAAATTGTCAACTTACTCTTTCTTTTGCTTCTTGCTCCTTTCTCTTTGCTTCTATTTTTGCTTTTTTCTCTGCCTCCTTCTTGGCTTTTTCTTCTTCCTTAAATTTTTTGATCCTAGGATCACAGCTATAGGCATTATCTATGAGAAGGAATAAAAACACTGTGAATACTTAGTCCCCCATTTAATACATTAGAACTTTTGAAAAAAATTTATACTTACCAACTAATGTTCTTATTCTGTTCATTTCTTCTTTTTTTCTTTGTGCCCTGCCTGCTCTGTTTTGTTTTTCAATCCACCTCCTCTCATCTCGACTGTAAAATGATAAACATTTGAAAAATGTAGTATTTTCTAAAGTTCCCTGTTTAGAAGCAATGATTTCTAAATCAAAATGCTGCAAACTACTATCAGACATCTATAAAAGGATGATGCTTAATATTAGGTTAGTGAAGAAAAGGTCATAGTGTAGGGAAGCATCCTGTCTCCCTCTCTCAAATATATTCACAAAAGGGTTGGTTAAGATGTGTCCAAATGCGATCTGGAGTGAACTGGACTTTACACTGTGGATATACTTCTGGAGACCTATGATGGACACATTTCTATTGAAGAAGTCTTCTATAGAAGAAGATGGAGGCTGTGAGGATCTAACTTTCTTCAAGCTAGGATTGTAGTTGAGTGGAACTACAGTGAATGAGTGGGTTTGTCTGTTCACAATGCATGGAGTACAAAAGTTCTGCTCTAAGGGAAGTTGAAGAAGAATGGGACATATATGGAGGAAAGAAATCTCTTTGTAAGACTGCGTGTCCTTGGATCCTAAGCCCACAAGGAGTTATAAATATGGCAAGGACTTTTTTTTTTTAAATTTTTACTATTATGCAAAAGACACTTCTGTAATGGTCACTATTGTATGAGCACACTTTCAAAACCAAAGACCCCAAAATAAAATCCTAAATACTCTGATGTGAAAGATAGTCTGCTTTTATCCTCATCCATCTGATTCCAATAGTTCCTTCTCTGGAGGTGGATCTCATTTCCTGTCATAAATCTTTCAGGATTGTCCCAGATCATTGCATTGCTAAGAGTAGACAAGTCTTCACCATTAATCGTCATGCAATGTTGTTGTTATGGTGTATAATGTTCTCCTGGTTCTGCTTATTTCTCTCTGCATCAGTTCATGCAGATCTTACCAGTTTTTTCCTGAAATCATCTTAGTTGTCATTTCTTATAAGAAGGGAGAAACATGAACTGTTTCCTTATTAGTAGATGCGAAAAATAATTTCTTACTTGTAGACTTATCCCAATAGCTAAGTAGCAGCTAACATTTATATAGCACTTATTATGAGCCAAACACTGTGCTAAGCATTTTACAATGATCTCATTTGATCCTCTGAACAACCTTAGGTTTTGTTATTATTGCCATTTGACAGAGGAAGAATCTGAGGCAAACAGAAGTTAAGTGAGCTGACCAGGGTCACACAGCTAGTCAGTCAGTACCTTAAGTCATATTTGAACTCAAACCTTCCTGACTCTAGACCCAGTGCTCTATCCACTTTGCTACCCAGTTGCCTAAGGTGAAGCCTGGGTTTAACAAATACAGCATTATTGCCTTCATTTCCTTATTCATGTTGTACATTTAATCTGTTAACAATAACCAGCCTCTCTATTTTTTAGCCAGTACAAAATAATTTTTATGATTATTCCTTTGTAATATAGCTTAGCTTACTACCAGGTGCCCTTCTTTCCTCTTTGTTTTCATTATTTCTCTTAAAAAACTTAATTTTGACCTTTTATTCCTCTACACAAATTTCATTATTTTCTCTAGCTTTTTGAAATAATCACTTCATAGTTTGATGGGTATAGCAATTAAGTAGCAGTCATTCTAATAATACTGGAAAGTCTGCCCATGAGCAATTAATATTTCTCCAAATGTTCAGTTCTGTATTTCTGTAAAAAATGTCTTAATAGTTTCATTCATATAGTGTATATTTGGAAGATAAGCTCCCAACTATTTTATACATTCAACAGATATTTTGAATGCCACCTTTTGTTGGTAATATATAGAAAAGTGAGTAATTTATTTGGCTTTGTTTTATATCCTGCTACTTTGCTGAAAATAATTGTTTCAAATTAAATACTACTTGATTCTTTAGGTTTCTCTAAATAGATTACTGTATCATCTGCAAAAAAAAATTAGTTTTTCCCACATTTTTTCTCTATTTTTAGCACCTCTACTTCTCTTTCTTACTATTTAAAAAATGTTATTTTAATAACATTTCCACATAAGTTGCCTTATTACTATTGACTCAGAGGAAATCAAATTATCTTTGGATCTTGTTTGCTGTGACCCACTTTTTCCTGTTGTTTGGTTCATCTCTGTGCTCAGAGGACTTTAGAGAGCTAAGAACTTTTGAAATTTTCTGAATGATAGAGAAGCCCTGATGCCACAAGGGACTCTGTCCATTCTATTATTCCAGTGCTATTAAAATAAAACAAACAAACAAAAAACTTTGATGATTGCTTCTGGGGCAAGAGCTTTATAAGGGTTCTTTTTATGTGACTGCCTCGGGTGACCAAAGACTATTCCCACTGGAACTCTTTCCCCGATCCCACTGTCCTGACTAACAAGTATATCATGTCACTTACTCTATCTGGACATTTGCCAGCTTTGCTTCACTTTACTTCACACTCAATCATCTCATCAGCCACCTGGATGCCAGGTGTACCATCTGCTAAATGTATTTCCCTTAACCCTCCCTTTTCTAGTTTTGGAATTATAATCAATATTTCCACTGCTACTGGAAAGGATGAACCATTATGTATTTTCCTATGACCTACTTTTTCAACCAAAATGCTACACCCAAGTCACCATTCCTTTTATGTGTTGTGCCTTCCAATTAGAACATAAAGTTCCTTCAAAACAGGGACTGCTTTTGTTTTGTATTTCTATCCCCAGTGCTCAACTATTACTAGATGCTCTTTCATTCATTCATTCCCATCATCCCTAATAAAATGGAAAAGTCTGGCAAATTCTCATTCAGACTGACGATATTGTAAATTTCACAAGGGTAAATGATACAGAGTTCTTAACTACTATTAATATCAGAGGACTTCAGAGGGCACACTGATTTTATTAAAGCCTGTAGCTAACCATAAGAGGAACCCCTATATGAGGATTTTGGCATTGCCCTGCTACCAATAGAACACTAAGACTTTCATGCACCAGGGACATTTATCCTTGGCTCTGGATTTAGGGTTTTTATTTCCTTATGCTAATATTGGAACATATCCCCTTTCCTTTGCATAAGTACCTTCTAACCATTAAATCCACACAATGTAATTTGGAAACATCTAGATAGTTTAAAGACATGGAGGTGTGGCACCACGACATCATAAATAGGACTGTTACTACTATCTGGTGAGTAATATTAAGTCATGAAGATTTCTCATTGTGAAACAAGTTGCCACAATATTTTATAACTTTCAAGATACCTGAAATCAAATTCTTCCATCTGAAAAAAACAAACAATAAAAAGAATAAATCATTATACTTGTTAATGACTTTACTTACCATTCTGCTTTTTCTTTTTCTTCTTCATCTAAATAAGAAAATTCTCTCCAAGAATCAAAGTTGTACCTGAAATAAAGAAGTGATAGACATAAAATGCCAGATATAAGTAATTTCACATTTTAAGCTATTATACATATAATGATATACTCTAATAAAGATATTATAATAGCCATTGAATTAATTGTATCTACTTAATTTTCTGTCAACAAAGAATTTCTTACTTTGTTTTCATTTTAAATTAGATGTAGGCATAAAATTTTATTGCACCCTTTCTCTCCTAATTATTGCAGGTTCTTCACTTCTTGAGATCTGTCAAAAATTTTTTTTCACCTATCATGGCTCTTACCCTCCTTTGCAACCCATTTTTTAACTTTATGACCAGTCATTGTCAATAATAACAAGTGATCATTTTCCTAATCTAATATATCTTATGTTAAGTAAAAATCATTAATTAGCAAAACTGAATTTCACTATTCCTATATTATAAATTCCTTGAGCGCAGGGACTATTTTGTTTTTGCATTTGCGTCATTTTCTCTTTTTCTTCCTCTTCCCACAACATGGCATATATAAGTACTTAATAGCAATTTGTTAATGATCAGTTGGGAAAATTATTTCATGCCCATTCTTCTTAGTACTCACCTGGGATTAACACAGCCATCAGAATTTTTTTTGTCTATTCAATTTGGATTAGCCAATATAAATTAATCTAAGTTTCAATTACTTTCACCATGTTGTCTTCAATAACCTAGCAACCTTCTGCAAAAGGAAATGGATTGGAATAATTTGTTTAGAAAAGGTCAAACAGTTCAAAGAAAAAACAGCTTTAAGCAAAAAGCTTTCATTAATTTTAAATGATGCTGCGCTTTAATGAGTTAATGATGAAAGTTTCTGAAAATCATTCATCTCCTCAATTGACATGTGTTTAATTAAAATCCTTTTAAGATTATGGCACTATTTAAATGAGTGTTAGCTTACCAAAAAGAGTAAAATGCATCTACATCTTCAAATGATGAATGCATGTCACCAAGTTTAGGAACATTTTTCTGATTCGACCATCTGAAATATTATATAAAAAGTGAACCCAGTCAAATTATAAAACTGATATGAAAATTGAATGATGTCAGAATTTGTAACATAGGCAATTTTTAAACATTTATGCCTGATAGGATGTGTCTTTAAAACATAATGTAAGCAACTAGTTTGATAGCTTTCACTGTAAGACTTGCTTTAGTGTTATGACATTAACAGCCTTAAAAATAGAGCATAATTCCTAACTTCCCTACCTGGCTGGAAAAATCAATCTTTCACATGTTGGACTCAATGCATAAAGTAAGATTTGAAAGAGAAAATCTGGTTAGTGGTGAACATCAAGGAGCAATGGGACAAATACAGATGAAGAAATTGAAGAATGATCATTCTAATTCTTTGGCTATCTTCTCCAAAACATGGGGAAGGAGGAAACGGGTTCTTTTCCCAAATATTTAATCACTTGCTAATGCAGCATCAAGAGGCAATTTGGTGAAATAGGAAGAACACTGGATTTGGACAGAGAGGGCCTGGCTTCAAATCTCAATTTTATTATTTATTCCATGGGGGACTCTGAACAAATCATAATCCCTTATAGCTTCAATCTCTTCATTTGTAAAATGAAGGAGGTTGGACTAGATAAACTATTTAATCCATTTAGTTTTAAACCTATGATCTTATAATGCTATGGAAAGAGAAGGCATTTTTATAGCAAACCTAATGTTTAACTTTTAGAATGAAAATAATAGCTAATAGATATAGAAACTTGAGCCTGGAAATTATGGAAATCAGGTTAGACAAATGGAATGAGCCTAGAAACCCCAGACTTAGAAAAATAAATTTTCCTACTTTCACACCCTTTGAATTGAAAGGTCTTGACTTTAAAATAATTACATGAATGGTTTCTGAACCAGGTTTCAGCTATTAAAGAACTGGTAGTATGTTCCTGATGTGGAAAAATGATCATTACCTATATTAAAAAACTGTTACAAAAAATATACTATATATTTTTATTACCTGGTTGTTGAGCCCTGAAAAGGACACAAACAGTGATACTTAGTGCCTTAGGAGAGGAATAAAAGGTGGGAAAATAGATTGAACATAAAGCCATTGAGAAAAAAAACTCTCAAGGGAAGTATGGTTGAACCATAATGAGGGAAAACAATGAGTTTACACTAACTTAAAAAAGTGAATTCAATCAAAGTTTTAAAAAATTGTAAAAATATTTAAAGAATTTTAAAAGTAAACCCACCCTTATCCTGAGAAGCCTTATGGTAATCAGCTACTCAGAGATAGGCAAAAGGGAGAAAAAAATACTAATTGGCAAAAGAGTAAAATGGTGCAGAAAAAGAGAAAGAAGTGAAGTTATAAACAAATAACATGTCTACATTAGAATCAGCCATTATCACATTATATACAGCATTGTGAAGGTGAAGAAAACAAAAGAACAGTTCTGAAATGTGTCAAAATAAGACTGTTTTTTCAGGGAATGAAACAACAGAGAAAACTGAGACTGCTAGATCTTCTTACAAGGGAAGAAGAGATGAGAAATATACTTTTTCTTTTTCTTCCTTGTGAAATAAGAAATGAAATTATTTTTCAGAAGAAAAAGAAAATATGGAAGACTTCTATATGTATGCAACAAGGCTGAAAGTTCAAAAGGTGATGCTGTCTCACCTGGAATTCCTTTCAAACACTGGTGTAAAAACTTCAAAGAAATTGTCCTTTGCTTCATTTTTAGAAGGAACTGAGTTATCAAAAGTAGGATCTATACTATTAAATGCTCGTCTTTTCCCGGGGTCAGACAACATTTCATAAGCTGAGGAAAAAAATTATAAGGTCACAAAACATCACCAGATATGACCTGACTTTACATGTGTCTATGGGAAAATGCTTTACTGGTATTAGTAGTATTCAAGTTAAGGTAGTTTTTTATTTTTACAGTACAATAATGGACTCTTGCTTTCAGCTTTGAAAATGATTAAGCAAAAGTTTAAATATACATTAGTTTAAATAACTAAAAAAAAATCATTATTAGGCAGGGGTGGCAAATAAGGTCTCAGAATAAATGATAGAATATAAGAATTACAGGAGTCAGTGTGCATCTGAGACTTTCCATGTTGTCATAATAATGTGTTAATTTCATTTAAATCACACACTTTTTAAGATTAAGGATTATTTGGAAATGGTGATTACTATTCCAGAAAGAATATGCTTTTATTTTCCTTAATAAATGTATAAACATACCTATGTTTAATATACAGTTTCTCACACATAAGATTGTATCCAATTATGGGGTATATAGTACATTAGAATACAGAATTAACTTCTTACCTTAGTCTATTTATCTAATAAAACTAGCCATGAAAAGTATTTATTTTTCCTCTTAACTGATTCCAGGTGGTTACACAATGTCACATGTTAATACAGACTATCACTTGAAATGAAACTGAAAACTGATGGGTCATGACTGTCATAAAAGAGGAAAAGATCTAAATCAATCCTGCTATTACAAGAAATAATTGTATTCAAATGAAAATAGTTAATGTTACCACACAGTAAATGAAATATACTGCTTAAGATATTAATTATATATGCCTCCAAAAAGATCTACATTAATTTAGTAAACACCAGAAATTCCTACCACTAAAAGCATTTTCTTACCTTTAGTAATGCAAGTAAAGTAGTCATTTTCCCCTTCTGCTATTGGTTCACCTGCTGCTTTTCGTTTGTCTGGATGATGTTTCAAAACCATCGCTTTATCTACCAAATGAGTCAGGTTTGGATAAGTTCTGTCACTTAATGTTTTGTATTTGAAAATAAAAACAAGTTAAAATGATTCATTTCTGGAATCTTAAGGATAATTCTGAATGTCATGACATATACTTTGTCATGAAACAGATTCGTCCCCCCCCAATTAAATGTCATTATAAATTAAAATCTTTTTGGATAATTTACTATTAGAAGTTGGACAATTCAAATTATCAAAGACTCTGAATCCATAAAAATAAATTAAACCTACATCTTTCTAGCTAGCACGGGCCAGTGGAAATGGCACTGCATTTGGGGCCAGAGAACTGGGGAGTCTGAATCTTGCCCTAACACAATCTCTCAAATACTAATTTTCTTCATGTAAAAGGGCCAATATTTACACCACTTATTTCACAGGGTTTTTCTGAAGGAAGTGATTTGCAAACATTAAAGAACTACATAAATGAGTTACTGCTAATATTCTAATATTTTAAAACTATAAAAATGAGAAAATTTTCAACTCTGTATCAGAATCTTGTTTGTTTTTTTGATGGGAGGATGGAGGACTGAACCTGAGATTTCACTAGAGAAATTTCTTCAACCTAAAAAAGCTCAGGTACTGTTCTACTTGCCAAAATTCTTAATGCTAACATAAATTTCGCATTATAAACACACATCAAATGTAATGAACACAAGTCTGTAAATAGACAGGGCTTTTAAAGTAATACTTTTTATTTTATGTATTTAACAAAAAAGTTTAAAAATATTTCTGTACATATATCATAACTAGTATTTATTGTGTTTCATCCATTCACTGGAGATGGAACAAGGGCTAGACTTATGGATTTCATTGTAACTCTCAGGGCAGGAAACTCCTCAACTTGCAGGTTGGCATCTGTGACTTGTATTTCTTTTTTTTTTTTTTAACCCTTGTACTTCGGTGTATTGTCTCATAGGTGGAAGATTGGTATGGGTGGGCAATGGGGGTCAAGTGACTTGCCCAGGGTCACACAGCTGGGAAGTGGCTGAGGCTGGGTTTGAACCTAGGACCTCCCGTCTCTAGGCCTGACTCTCACTCCACTGAGCTACCCAGCTGCCCCCATCTGTGACTTGTAAGCAGAGAAACTTCCTAAAGAACTGAGAGGTTTAATGACATTCAGGGTCAGAAAGTTCTAATGTGACAAAGGCAGGGCATGTACCCAGGTAGGTCTTCTTGGCTAGTGGGCTGACTTGACTCTTTAGCCACTGTTTTTCCCCATCTACCTATTTAGTCATAATGTTATTTTAATATTATATTTGTACTTAGAAAAGAAACAAAGATGCTAATTGCCTTACTTACTCCTGATGCTCCTATGATGATTCTAACAAGATAAAGGAAATGAAGGATAAATTTTTATTAAGGAGCATACAACATCCAGTATTATTGGCAATTAACTGTTGAAATGAATGTAACTTTATAATCAAATTTATAGGTTATTGCCTTCATTTTTATGTCTTCCCACTAGAAAGATTGTTTATATCAATAAATTTACAGTCTGTCAGGTGTCTACCATCCCAATGTTGACCCTTGACTAGATCCTTCCTACCATCCATCCTTAGATCCTTCCTACCATTCATCCTTCCATCCATCCTTCCTTCCTTCCTCCCTCCCTCCCTTCCTTCTTTTCTTCCTTCCTTCTTTTTTTCTCCCTTATCTTCCATCTTAGAATCAATACTGTGTATGGTTCCAAGGCAGAAGAGTGGTAAGGGCTAGGCAATGGGGGTTAAGTGACTTACCCAGAGTCACACAACTAGGAAGTGTCTGAGGCCAGATTTGAAACTAGGACTTCCCATTTCTAGACCTAGCTCTCAATCCACTGAGCTACCCGGCTGCCTTTGATGCATGTTTATTTCTACAATTATCAAAAATAAATAGCATAGTGAAAACAATTCTCTGCTCTCTAATGATACTTTCCAGTTTTATATAAAGCACCAATAAAAATTAGACATTATATGAGCATGAAGGTATTACACAAAGTGCATTCTATAAAAACTTAGTTCATAAAAAGGATATAAAACAATTTACTGGTGAAAATGTTACATTTATGTTTACTGTTCGGTGAGAGCAACATATTTTTAAAAAGTCATGCCTAGAGACACAGAATACTTTAATTATTTATACATCTAATGCATTCACTCTCTATCATAGAATTAATTCTTAAAGAGAGAGGTTTGGATAGCTAAGTCATTTGAAGAAGGGAGAATACAATAGAGTAAAAATGTAAAAGTGTTCCTGAATTCCCATGAAACTTGTCATGTTATCAACTTCTTCCATGCCTCACTACCAATTTCTAACAATAAGAAAATGGCGAAAAATGTTATACCAGAAAAAAGAAAAGGGTTCAAAATGTGGTGTTCTGTGAGTAAAACACTCTCATTTCCTAATACTATGCTTTCATCTAGTAAAATCCTTTATGTTTTGTTTTTTAAATCTGAATGTTCCTTTCATAGGATTTCAACTACTTTGATGATTATACCACCTCAAAATTTGAGTTTAGGTCTATCACTGTTAGATAAAAAATTAATGTTTGATGTATATATCTTTGTTCTAATAAATAATATGACAAATTGGTTAACATGTATTACCCCATGATTTTCAAGTTGTGAATTCACGAATAAGACAAGACCTAAAACTAGTAAGAGTAGAATTTATAAAGATCCTTCAAATGCTACAATATCCACCCTGATTCCAAAATAACACTAGAGAGAGGCAGCAATGAAAGTAATGTTTAGGAAAAAGTTTTCAAAATTTTAGTCATATACTTTCAAGTATTTATCATTATAAAGTATAACATAGTCATATACAATATTTTATGTTTATAAATCATATTTTAAAAACTGAATTGATCTTGTATTAGATTTTTCCACAAAAAGATCGCAACTGACATGTTTTAAAGTGACTGAAACAGTCCCAGTATCTACAGTTAGCTATACTGATCACTTAAGTCTAGAACAATGTTTCTCAGTACAAGGGCTAAGGACATTGGGTTTAAGTTATCTTCCTTACTTTCCATTCTTGGACCATCATACAGGCAATACATAGCCTAGCCATTATTTCCACTTCCTACCATGGCACAAATTCATCCATTCATCTATATATCCATCCAAGTATTTACTAAACAGCTATTTTACAAAAGATACCGTGTCAGGGACTGTGAAGGATATAAAGGCACACAAGACATTGTCTGTGCCCTCAAAGAGGTTATAACCTAGTAGGTGAAAAATGACATACAGAAATAATTATAATATGAGGATGTAAATAGAATCAAAGGGACATTAATAAATTGATATGAAATTTTAGAGAAAGGAAATATTGCCTCCATCTAGGGATTTAGAAAAACCCTCCTTAATAGAGGCGCCATTTAAGCAAAATCTTTAAAGATGGATAGAATTCTGAATGGTAAAGATGAGGTATAAATATTGTGAGTAGAAAGAGGTAGAACACAAGTAAAGAAAAGCAAATAATTGAATTTGGTTGAAGTTAAAGGTAAATTAAAAAACCATCATCATCATTATTGCAAGGTCACCCTAGAAGATAACCTTAGCCAAATTATGAAGGGCTTTGAATGCCATGCTTAAGAATTTAGGCTTGATTTGGTAAGCAAATGAAGGTCTCTGAACAATTAGCATAATAAGAGCTAGAGGTGGATCTGAGATTGCTATTTAAAGAAAAGAAACACTAAAGCCACAAAAACTATTTAGAGAATTAATGTAATATTCTACATAATAGGGTTCTAAACAAGTATGGCAGCACTAGAAATGATTTAAATGAAATTTTGGAGTTATATTTAAACCATTAAGTGAGTTGCAAAAAAGAATAGAAAGGAGAATATTAAGTTTAGACTTTGCACCTACTGAATTTGAGATAATAACAGGAAATCCAGATAGCTAAGCAATTTGTAATTATAAGTGTAATACTAAAGAGATGATGGGCTAGAGATATAGCAATTGAAATTATGGAAGATGAGATTATCAAGGCTGAGAAAGAAGACTGTGGAAGACAGAATCTTAAGGAAATAAAGCAAGAAAAGTCAGGAGAGGAAGTAGAGGAGGGAAGAGAGATATAAGAATACAAAGAAACCAAGAAATGAGAGTGTATTAAATAGAAAAGTATATCAAGTGTCAAATACTGCAGATATATTGAGTCCAAGGACTAAAGGATGATAATTAGGTCAATGGTTATCTTCTGAGATTTTTTGGACATGGGTCTGACTATCCCTGATCCCTATATGTGGCTAAAATAGAGTGAAAGTATGGATCATAAGAGTTGAGAGAACCCCTTTCCATCCTTTTTCAGTTGATTACATAACAAGTTCAACTGTATGCTGGCTGTCTGCTACCCTTGAAATTCTTCTCCCTTGTCCTATTGTAACTCATGCCTTACAAACCCTATCCAAATTTCTAAATCTGCTTTTATAAGTTTTCCTACAACACTACCTTCTCTGCTCCTACTCAATGCAATGGAATGCCCATGGACACAGAAATCAAAGAGCCATGCAGGCAGAGTCCAGTACAAATTTCTGTTATCTTATTTCAAATGAGCACGAATCCAGAAATCATTTTATTTTTCTCTATTATGATGCTTCACAGAGGCTCTCCTAAAACTTTTCTTCTCAAGCCTCCTATACTACTTTCCCTGCTATTTCTCAGCAAAAGGACACACCTCCAATTTTAATGAGAAAATAAGAGGCTATCTGTTTTAAGTTCCTTCTTTCCTTTTCTGCAAGTCAAAACTTCTCTTTATTAACCCCCATCTTCTCCCTTTTTTGTTCTAATTTCTAACAAAGAAGTGGTTCTTTCTTCCCAAGACTAATCTCAGCCAAACTTCATGCTATTTTTCTACCATTCTTCTAATCACTTAGGTTTCAGTTGGAGTCATCTTTGACTCCTCACTTTACCTCACCTTCTCATAGCCAATTTTCGGCCATTTCTCATGGATTCTACTTCCATAAGATCTTGCATCCATCTCCTTTTTTTCATCTCACATGACCACCAACCTATGGAAAATTGCATCACCTCTCATCTCAACTTCCATAATAGCCTAATTGCTACTATTCCTCATCTCTGTCCTCTCAAATCCATTTTATACATAGCTGCCAAAATAACTTTTCTAAATATGGTTATGTTACTCCCATGTTTGAAAATTTTCAGCTGCTCTCTATTTCCTCTGGGATAAAAGTCAAACTCATCTTGACATTTAAAGTCCTGCACAATCTGGTTCTAGCCTTCTTTTCCAGATGTATTGAATTCACAATGCTCCTTGTCACACTCTGGCCCACCTGCTTCTTTCTAGAACTCAGCATTCTATCTCCATACCTTTGCCCAATTATCTCCCATCCACAGAATATCTTCCCCTTTGCTACTCATTCTCAGAATATTTAGCTTCCTTCAAAGCTCAGCACAAATGCTACCTCATATAGGAAAGCCTATCCCTATGAACTCCTAGCTTCTAGAACTTTTTCTCTCTTAATATTAAGCTGTATTTACTTATCTGTTTAATGTTGTAGCTCCTAGTAGATTATACACTTTTTTAAGGTAGCCACTATTTGTCATTTCTATCTTAGTATCCCGTGATTCCTAGCATAAAAATTAAACTCAACTGGAGATTTAGCAGTATAAATTTTAGTTCCTCTGAGCCAGATTACAAATTTTCTAAAATAGTATACAATAAAATTCTCCCAAGTTGAAGTATGAATTTCTAGTCTTTTTAATCACCATCCTTTTCCTTTTTTATCACCAGTGTTATAACTGATTGAATTGAACTGAATTTTTTGGGGGGAAGAGATTATGGTGGAGTCACAAGATATAAGGACTAGTAAGAGGCAGATGTTTCATATAGGAGGAGAATAAATGGTTAAATGTGAGTGAGGCAGCTGAAGTTTGAACTGGTTGGTGGAAATTTCTGCATAATTATATCATTTAAAATATAATGAAGCTTTAACAAAAATAATTTTTTTTTACTGAAAAGAAACAGGGCAGTATCAAGAATTATGTGACCAAAGCCTAGAACAAAACACTAACAACCTAAGAGCATAGTAAATCTTACCAAATGCAAGTAAGACTACTAAAGAGAATAGAAGTTTAACTTATTTTTAAAAGCTGACCATCTTAAGAATGCTTTTTACATTACAGAGAAAATTCATTCCATGTTCTGATATTTTTTTCATTCTTACTGAATGAGGAAGTTGACAAATGTGAAAAAACAGATGCTGTTAATCTGTTTTCTGGTTTTGTTGATCAATAGATACCCTGACCACAAGGTGTTTTTTTCCTGATATAATCCTACAAAGGTATAGTTAAATCTAGAGCTACAGATATAGGCTTTTTCACACCTTCAAAAAGAATAATTGTATTCCCATGTCAAACTTTGAAGAATTCCAAAATAGTAACCAATATAAAATACTTACGGGCTGCTTTAATTTGTTTCTGAGTAGCCCTGTATCTTAAATGTCCAAGTCCAAGAACTGCATAATGATCTTGATTCTGAGAAACAAATATAAAAGGTTTGAATTTAATAAAAATGCGCTTCCTACCTCTTGTGTCATGCATATTAGTGCACAGCTAAAACAGTCTTCCTTTCTGAGGGATCTAACGCTCTCCACATTCAGAGGAAGAACTACAGGAATGGAAACACATAAGAAAAACAACTGCTTGAACACATGGGTTTATGTGGACATGATTGGGGGATGCAGATGGCAAACGGCCATACCAATGCAACTATCAATAATATGGAAATAAGCCTTGATTGATGACACATGTTAAAACCAGTGGAAATGCACATCGACTATAGGGGGTAGAGGGTGAAGGGGAAATTAAAAACAGGAATCGTGTAACCATGGAAAATTTTTCTAAAAAATAAAATATTAAAAAAATAAATAAGTAAAATAAAACAGTCTTCCTAGGAGAATGGTTAGGATCAAATTTAGTATGTAAAAGAATAGTTGAACAGGACCTATCTCAAGGTTTGCATCAAGAACAGGAGACACAATCCTCTGAACGTTGGCCATAAAATTCTTAAGTAATATTAATGGACTAAAAGCTTGATCATACTATGGAGGTAATCCTGCATTCCTGAAGGGTTATGGCATTGGAAGAAAAGTTCCAGTGGGTATGACCAAGCTTTCCAGACTTGTTTTGGAAAGAGAATGGTCCTGGCAACAGATTGTCTCTGCTACCTGAGGAACAACCTAGCAAAATATGGTCTTGCATATTATATGTTAACTAAAGAACTAGATGGGCTAAAGTGATTAAATTAAATGTTGATAGTAATATAGAGAAACAGGCCTAATATTATATTGCTAGAGTAGCTGAGATTTTTTTTTTAAGAAAATGAGATGGAAATATACATTAAGAGAGGTAAAGCTATTTATGCTTATTGACCTAGAGATCTCATTACTAAGATTAGGCTCTAAGAGCATTATTAAGAGAATAAAAAGCGGTATATGTATGAAAATATTCATGGAAGCTTTTTTAAGACAAAATAACTAGAAATAACACAAATGCAGTGAATAGGGAGAAATGGCTGAATATTGTTATATTTGAATGTAAATGGATTATTTTCTATTTTTTAGAAATGACAAATGCTGGAAATATAAAAATAAGGGAAATGTATGAAGAGACCAAAAAAGGAGCATAAGAATAATACATACCATGATTACATTAAAAAAAATAAGAGCCACAAAATCAAGAGAAAAAGTATCCAAGTAAAACAAATACAAAAAGAACTCAAAAGCAGATGTTTATATTAGTATTCATATGCAATCTACATATTTTTAAAACTATAAACAATGTGGAGTTTGTGGTTTTACATATAATTTTTTATGCATTTATTTTTTTTGTTGGTAGTGATAATTAAATCAAGCTTAAGAGTACGATTGTTTTGTTCCTTATCATTGAATGTCCAGCATCTACCATGTTTCTCAATTAATGACAAATTGGTCACTACCTCAGAGATTCCATGAGTTTGTATAACAATTAAGTAAAGCATTATGTCTTTCCAACTTACTCAAACTGTGGACCATTTTGTTTGGCTGTTGTACTAACTTCTAAAGCCCTAAGGCTGGTACTGAGACAGATGCTTTTACTAGGAAAAACTTATCCTCCAAGTCCACATGGGAGTGGGTGTAGTTCTCTAAATAAAAGAACTTGAATGAAGAACATTGCTTAGACTAGAAGGAGCTGAGTTAGGTGTAGAGATAATGAAGGATAATGAAAAGGCTAGAGATACCCTAGGGAAGAGATAAAGTCAGGGTAAATACTGAGTGCCTTGGGCATATGGCTTTTCCATATAAGAGTCAGATTTTCTCTCTGCTACCAATATATGTAATAAAAAAATTGTTGTAGTGATACAGGAGACTCCTAGAGACTTAGAACTGTCCCTACAGATTTCTAATGGCCTGGCCAGACTCAAAAATGATGGGCTACAACAATAGGGGGAGGTAAAAGGAGTGGGTAACCAGCTTTCTCTATCATAGGATCAAAGGTTTAAAGCTAGAAACCCAGCCAGAGGCCATCCAGGCAACCTCCAAATTTTATATAAAAGGAAAATGAGGGCCAGAGAAGCTAAATGACTTGCCAAGGTAATATACATAATAAGGAACAGATCCAAGATTCAAGCCATGTCCTCTTATTTCAAACCTAAGGTTCTTTCCTTTCTGTCACAATACCTCCTTCATCATAAAGATCTGGCATGCTACTCTGGAGGCTATGCTTCCTTCTCTGTCTATTCACCTAGCATATGCTTTCTTTCCCCACCTGCCTAGAAAGTTTAGAACCTAGTATTACAGTAAGTAGAAGTAACTGGAAAGATTCTCATTTTAAAAAAAAAGTATCGGTAGGCTGTGCTCATGACCTTTTATGCAAAAAAAGGCTTTTCATGAGGCTATACCGATACACTATTGTTTAGAATGTGGGTACATTTCTTTTTTCTTTTTTTTTTTAAATGGACAATGGAAGTGCCAATTAGAAACAGTTCTCATGATTCAACCTACACGACACATTGTAAAGCCAGATGAATTAATAAGTGCAATTCTAGGAAAGAAAAGGAATTGCAGGCAAGGTGATCTTAGAATGTTATGCCTGCTGAAAAATAATTTAGTTGAATAAAATAGTTGAAAACTTTTAGAGATATTACCCAATAATTTTAAAGGAAAATACAACTACAATGTTAACTTGGTATGCATATACAATACCTTCCAGTCTTTAGGATCAAGTGTTTTCAGCATAGGAAATTCCTCTAACTGTAATTCTTCATCTTCTGATTCCTCTGATAATTCTTTCTTATCCTCTAGTTCCTGAAAAGAGGCTGAAATATTCCTGTTTCGCCTCTTAATAAATGCTTCATACCATCTTCCCACAGGTTCAACTTGACAGATTACAGAAGCTATGATTGAAAAGTATTGAGAAGTTTCAATGTACTTTACAGGATATAGTTATTTCAAAATAAAACATTCCCCTAGGACAGTCATGGGCAAACTACGACCTGCCCTGCAGGCCAGATGCAGGGGCCCCTGAAATGTTCTATAGGGCTGTGGGACATTATTCCTAATCTGAGGAATACAATGAGTTGCCTTAGAAACAGACTGATAGATGAGCATTTCCTTTCCTTTGGTCCCCTCTTTAAAAAGTTTGTCCATCACTGGCTTAGGAAATAACAGAGTCCAACAAATGATGTCTTCACAAATTTCAATTTTTAAAAGCATTACTTAGGAAAACAAGTGTACTAATCAAACTATCAGAAAGATTAATAATACATAATTAACTTCCAACAAATACACAAATAATACTCCTTATTCCAAAGTCTTTTTGTGCCACAGCCAACAGGCATGCACAAAATGACTTCATAACCAAATAAGTTACTACTGACTTCCTGGGGAATTGGGAGAGTAATCAGGAAAAAGAGGTGAAATAGTGAAAATGATTTTTTACATCAGTTAATAGTAAAAACAATTGGAGGCAGCTGGGTGGCTCAGTGGATTGAGAGCCAGGCCTAGAGACTGGACATCCTAGGTTCAAATCTGGCCTGAGACATTTCCCAGCTGTGTGACCCTGGTCAAGTCACTTGACTTCCATTGCCTAACCCTTATCACTCTTCTGCCTTGGAGCCAATTGGCTCCAAGACAGAAGGTAAGATTTAAAAAAAATTGTAAAAACAAGTATGCAGAGACTATGGAAAATGTCTTCATGAAATTTATTCACAGGTTGACCTTAAGGATCATCTCAAAAAATACTGAACACTATTTAACATTGTTTACAGGAACTACTCTGTAAAACCTAGGTTAAACATTTCTAAGAGAATGCATTATCAGCATGTTTAAATGTGTCCTTCAAGGTCTTCCTTTAATCAATCAACTATTTACCAAGTATTCCTGAGAAATGAAGGCAAACTGCTCTAACTTTACTTTCTTATAATACAGTTTTAGGAGAGGGGAATGTAAATTGTGCTAAATAAGTGGTTACTGTATGTAAGAAAGCAAATTGTTATAGTGTGATAACAAGTAACTAAAAAGTAACACTTATCTTTTAAATGATCTCCACAAATGTTGAAGAGAATTGAATACCTGTTCACATTTTACTTCTTTCAGGAATCCAAGACTATCACTGCACTGTTAGAATCAAGTTCAAACACATAAAACTAGAGGTACATAGCTTGGGCATGTGAAGCAATACTCCTGGCATATCTTTCTCCTTTAAGATGATCTCACTTTACTACTTCTAAAATTCCTAGTTTTCTCAATTTTATTTTCTGTCATGCACTACAACAAGCCTTTAGCAGATCACCCTTACCAGCTGCTGTGATCCAAAAAAATTGATCATCTTGTAGCCAACCTCCTGGCAAAGAGCTTTTCTTTCCGTTAGGAATACTCAAACCTTTTTGGCTAGGTAGAATCTAACAATTCTTGTCCTCTTTAGGCGGACTTCAGCACCCCAGTCACACCACCACACCGGGAAGAAAAACTACATTATCAGGAATTCCCATAAATATAACACAACTAGGATGACACATTTAAGAGCTGTTCCCAAGAACGGTTACCTATGCAAGCCAATAGGGAAACAAGGCCGTTTCAGGCTAACAGGAGCCTAGCAAACTGAAGTTCTTATAGCAGCAGGACAACTTCTGAACAACGAACTTTACACAGAAATGACCTCCGATAAGGGCGCTGAATCAACGCCGATCTCGGAAGCAGCCGCGGCGGCCAAGCTGACAGCCACAGCCTTCTGGTGAGCCAGAGGAGAGCAAAGCACAAGAGCCGGCCCCCAGGCTTGAGGAGCATGGTTTGCTGGGCAAAGGGATGCCTTTGTATGGGCAGCCGGCGACACGTGTGGGGCACAGCCCCGGCTTCTCCCCTCCTCACGGGAACCTCGGGTCTTTCTTTCCCTGCAAGGATGGGCAGGATGGGGCACCGGAGGAGCCCCAGGGCATCGTCAGCACCCAGTTTGAGATTCAGCTCCCAGCTCGGAGACCCTGCGCGGGGACGCTCACGCTGGTCCGCGCTCCCCAGGATCCGGCGTTCGCCAGAGACGCCCTTTGGCCCCTCGTGCCTCCGGAGCCGCCGGGTCACAGGGCGGGGCCAGGGGCCGGCAGGGAGGTCTGGTGCCGGGCGGAGGGCAGGGGCCGGGGGGGCAGAGGCTGGGAAGCCCAGAGAGGGGAGGGCGGGCGCAGCAAGCGGTTCTAGACACTTACCCGTGGACAGAGCTCGGGTGACGGCGGTGCCCTGGCCGTCCGGCGCGCCAGGCAGCAGCAACATGATGGCGCTGGTCCAAGCGGCGGTTCCTCTCCCGAGTTAGGGACGCCTCGCGGTCCCTCTCCAGCCTCTCGGCGGGGTCCCTCGCGCCTCCGCTCGTTCTCCAGAGCCCAGGAACCGGCGCATGGAGACCAACCACAACTGCTTCCGGGCCATTGCCCTCTGGGTGCGTCGCTCTCTCCTGCCCCCCATCCTTGTACGTACAGACGCAGACTCTCCCTGACAGACCCGGCTAGGCACTAAATCCTCACCGAAGGTTCCTAGACTGTCCGGTTTTTTCCGAAGTTGGCCGGGCTGGTTTGGAGGGGCAACCCCTTTATTTTCTTCGTAGACATCTCGAAACGTGGATTTGAGGAGGGATTCCTAGTTAACAAACATTTGCTAAGGCTTAGGATTCCAAGATAAGCAGAAAAACACTAAACTGCCCCCGCCCTCAGTTCACATTCTAATGAGAGTAAACTATGAACATATAAAGTAAGTCCATTGTAATTGGAAGAAATCTCGGAAAGAGGGCCATAAACTTTGAGGAAAGGACAAATGGACATGGAGTTGATGAAATTTCAAAGTGAATTCTATTATTTTTTATTTCCCCTTTGTGGGGAACGTATTTGTGAACCAAGAAGCTTTCAAGCTAACTAAACTTGAGGGTTCTCTTAGATTCCAGGTCGACATGGGATTCATTTGAAATTTAAAAGTAATGATTTTTGAGAGTCACATGGACAGCAAGGAGATCAAATCAATTAGTACTTAAAGAAATTAATTCAGACTCTTCACTGGAAGGTGAAAAACTGAAGATGAAGCTTAAATAACTTAATAACTTAAAAACTTAAATTTGGCCACGTAATGAGAAAACAAGACTCATTGGAAAAGACTGATACTGGGTAGCTTTGAAGGCAAAAGAAAAAGGGGAAGGCAGAGAAACAAGGACCGTGAACTTGGACAGATTTTGAGAGTCAGTGGAAGATAGAAGGGCTCTTATACATGGGAACACAAAAGGCTGGACACAACTGAACAACAAAGCCATATGTTAAGGGTTGTGGGGTATACAAAAATTAATAAAGAGAAGCCTCCACCCTAAAGGAACGCACAACATAGTAATTATACAGCATATAACTATATATAAAAATCTGTCATACATCACTGTGACATTTTTCCTAAGGTCAGGAAGACTGAACTGAATCTACTTTACTCTAGGTAACACCTATTTCTTTTTTCATTTCTTCCCCACATTTATTGAATGCCTAGTGAGTATATAGAAACTGTTCTAGGAATTATGATAATTACTTTGGATTTAGGGGACACAAAATTCTTCCTGCTTGAATCTGGAGTGAGAAGCCAGAACCATGGAAGCAGGGCTATTGAAGAAGAAAGCCTTGGAATCCTCTAATATTTACTACCTGTATAACCTTGTCTTAACTCTCCTGAGCCTCAGTTTTCTCAAGATGTTTAAACAAGTAAGTTGGATTTGACAAGTCTCTGAAGTTCTTTTCTAGTTCCAGATCAATGAGTGTCTGAACTGGAAGTTTCACTGAATGAATAGGAGATAAATAGCAAGGATCACCTTTATGTAGTAGTATGCCTATAGATGTATACTACAATTACAGTTCACTTTTGATAGAATACCTACTACAAATAAGTCAAGATGAGAAGGCTATAATCATGTATAAAACATGACACCTGCCCATTGGGAATTTACTCCATCATTCCTTCAACAATGACTGTTTACTAGTATAAGGTCCTTGGTGGTGGTGGTGATGATAGAAGATAATAATGAACATAATTATATAGCATAGATTATATATGTTATGTTGCATAATAATAACTAATATTATTATTAGTCAATGAGTAACCAACAATTAAGAGTTAATAGCTAATAAATATAATATGGCTAAGATAATTTTAACTAATGTTAATAGTTGTTATTAAGAAAATGTCATTTGTTAATTGTATAATATTAGTAATTGGTTATTGTTTTTAGTAGTAACTAGTGATAATAGCATTTATTGATAATAAATAATGGTTTGAGATTTAAGAACCACTTTATAAATATCACAAAGAAATAATTATGGCACATTTCTGTAGCATTTAATAGTTAACAAAGCATCTTCATCACAACCACACTTTGAGACAGGTAAACATTATCTCACTTTGAAAAGAAGGAAACTGAAGCTTATGATTGGCCAATAATCACACACAGCAAGCCAAAAGGAGAAAAGGCTTAAGACTCAGATCTTCTAACCCCAGGTTTAAGGCTGATCTTTGAGCACAATTGAGACACCTGATGCTTACATCTTAAATGAATTCAGCTAGATAATAACAAAAACAATCAAACAAAGGAAGAAATAGTTATTTAAATGATATGGTTCCCACCTACCTATGATGAACATATGCCCAGAGGTTCTTCAGTTTGTTGTTGAGCAGAATTTCTTCTTCTTCCAAACACATGGATAATCTGTATATGGGCTTGGACTGGTAAAGTTAATGATTGGAATAGCCTTAGTCTTCCAGCTATTCCTAATCAGTTCATGGCCATTGCTGTGGATCCTTTAACTTCCTCATGCCTTCTCTTGCCTTATTTGGGAAGCAGGAGGAAGAAACAGTTATGTAGTGTTGTGGGCACCCTCTAACAGAATCATACTTAATGTGTGAAGAAGCCCTTTCAAGAATTTTCCCCCTTAATTCCTGCCTCTTTCTCCAGCAGCTGAATAGTTATCTTTCTTCATTTTTGTTTTGAACTTAAGTCTCCCTATTGCACTCTGGATGGACCTGTGGTTAGTTCATGGGCCAGTTCCAATCCTGATCTGGGCAGGAGCTTTTAGACTTGCTTGGTTTTTTCAACCTGGGACAGTTTGACCCTCCTGAAGCATGCAATCTCTTGGCATTCCATTCCACAGATAAAGGCGTACCATAATGATGCTGGACTTTTTTTTGAGTCTCAGAACAACCAAATTCAAATGATATAACTAGGTAGAGCAATGGATAGAATCCTGGAGTCAGCAAGCCCTGAGTTTGAATCTTGCCTCAGATATGTCCTGGTTGGGTGATCCTGGGCAGATTCACTCAACCTCATTAGCCTTAATTTCCTCACACCTATCCCACAGGATTGTTTTGAGAACTAAATGAGATAGCACATGCTTATGTAAAACACTTTACAAACTTTAAAGTGCTTTAAATAGAAATGCCATCTACCTCTACTATCCCCCAGTCTTAACCTCCAGCAACAGGGATTGTAGGTGTGCTCTGTCACACCTGACTTTATGTATTTTTGTTATCTTATGTTTGAACAGGAAACTTAGTTATTCCTCCTAACCCCCAATCAATATCTAACATGGGTAGAGTGAAAAATAAAATTTTCATCCAGTTGTTTTCATAGCAACCATCTCAGCTCCATCTGCTCTCTGATATAGACTGTCTTCCTTTAAATAGGCGTAGGCTCTTTCTAGCTACAATTATTTAAGGCTACTGTCCTACTTTGTGGGTGATTTGAGGGTAATTTTGACTATACAGTATCTCATTTAGGAACTTATCTTACCACCCTAGATGCAACTCCACTATTCCCTATTCTTTTATACAAAAAAAAAAAAAAAAGATGACCTCTGTCTTCATGGAACTTTCATTTCTAAATTCCTTCATCTGGCATGTGCCTTTGCTGCCCCAATTTTCTACTTCCTAAATCTTTCAGTCATTTCAAATATGTCTAAAACAAAATTCACAATTTTCTCCCCTTAATTTCTCAAATCAGATCCTCCTCTTATCCAGCCTAGTCTCTATTAATATTAATACCGTTCTCCCAGTAACCAGGTTCTCAAATCTGTCACCATTTACTTCCATGTCTCTCAGCATCAGTTTCAGGTTGCTAAGCTCTGCTCGTTGTTTTAGGGGCATAATATTAAACCTATCTTCCTTTGCCACTGGTTTGTGTTTACTATGTAATTTCACAGGTGAGTTATTCTCTCTTTTCCTCTCCCTCTCCTTCCCTTCTCCCCTTCTTTCTGATTCTTTCCCTATTTCTCCTTCCTTTTTCTCTCTCTCTGTTTTCTCACACACACCTCTCTCCCTTTAACATCCTATTTACAGCCTAGTAGATTAACTTTCCTAACACATAGCCCTCCTTATGTCACTCTGCTCATACTTTTCAACAGTTCTATGATTTCATCAGTATGGGTATTTTGTCCATAGTCACACATCACAAAAGCTTTTCAGTTTCACAGATAGTCTTTGAGAAATGTCCTAGTAGAAGAAGTCATCGCCTTTTAGCAAATTTGGCCGGAAGCCTTTCCCAACATAGCTAATTAGGTTGGTCCTAAACAGTCTATTACTTGAAGCCTTTCCAGTTTGGTAAAATCTGCCAATGATTGCCCTCTATAACCACTGCAATCAAGAAACCAGAGACTTCCATGCCACTATGAGGCATCAGATTAGAATTTGAGTGGTGATCCTTACTTATTGCCTGCCTATGAATAAAATATTGAATTAGGGCTATCTCTCCAGGTCCATAATATTTTTCCTTAAAAATGGCAAGGGGTAAGGATCATTTCTCTGCTATCCATAATTCCTACATTCCAGGGCAGATTAGCATCTATGCAAGAAAGGAAAAAGAACACTCATACCCAAACTGTGTATATTCGAATGAGATTTATTGAAGGAAATTCTTTGCTGATAGAGACTTCAGAACAGTGGAAGATGGGAAATGCTTCAAGTTGTATAGCATATTTCTTCAGGTAGACCTCCATTGGCTTTTGAAATGACAGTACAGCACTTAGCAGTAGGGAAAGGGGTTAAATTATCTTCCCAGCTTTCTCTTTTTATACAGAAAAGGTCCTACTTCTGACATATCTGTAGTATTTCTTAATTTTTCCTTGCTTTCCTTGGTCTTTAGGACAATTATTGGTGGAAAAGTGTTATTTGTTATTATGACTCTCAGATTTATGCTTTGATGTCTTTGGGCACTCTAATTGGTTGAGGGGGTTAAAGAGTGGAAAAAGAAAAGGAGAAAAGAGTCTGACTTACCACATGGCTGACTTCAGGCCTCATCTCTTAGAGCAGTGATGGGAAAACTTTTTAAAGAGGGGGGCCAAAGGAAAGGAAAAAAACTTTAGGCTGGCCAATATAATTTATTAAAAAATAACAATGATACATTTTACAAAATTTTATATTTTTTGTGATACTAAGCCCTATTAGTGACTGAAAGATTATGAAGGAGAAGGGCCGCATGTGGCCCGCAGGCCATAGTTTGCCCATCTCCGTCTTAGACTCTCTTAGGGATTTGCATTCATTGCATTAGCAGGCTCTGTGAAACTTTCCCAGGGATCTAAGAGTATCTCTCAACCAGGTGGCCATTAGCTCATAATAGGCTTCATAGCAGAACAAAGAACAAAGGTTCCATTAAGCATGTTCGTAGCCTGAATTTCCATTTTAATTTTTAACTCCTTTGAGCCAGTGTCCAGACTCTAAATTATTCAACAGGTATGATAAATAGGTTACTCTTTATTCAGTCAGTGGTTTTTGTTTGGTACTACAAATATTGAGATATGTTACTCTATTAGGGTGGAGTAGTGGACCATTACTAAACGTGTATGTGCACATACATTTTCTAGCAAGCAAAGCCATTTTATTTACACTCATGAAGGATAGTACTTGAAGTTGCAAAAATACTAAATAGTAAACATATCCATATATATGTAATCAGGCTTCCAACCAAGCCTGAGGAATTTTGCAGATGGCTAACTGTATGGGGAAAAAGATGTGAGTCTGGATTGGTGAAAAGAATTCTGAGTTTGATATTATGCTTTGTACTTGCATTAGGGGCAGCATTGAAGACACAGCTTCTCATGATATCAATGTTTGTAGTTCCATATACTCTTTAGGAGAGATGGATGGAGAGAGAAAAATACTTCTGACGCTGAAGATAAGCCAGCTTCTCAACATATAGTAATTTCCAGCTTGCTTGCCTTAGGACTTTGGAGACAGACCTTTTTGGGTGAGACTTGGTCCTTTTTTGGTTTGAGCTGAGATCTTTTCTTGCTCCACTCTTTTTTTTTCCTTTGGTATATTCTAATTCATATAACGATTTTGGTTTCTATTTGCTGTTGCTTGGGAAAATAGGTTTACTTGATATTCTCATTTTGCGATATATTTTTGTATATCTAGTACTTGGGAAGGGGCAAAGCTAGTGAAGGTAATCTGCCTTAGAGAGAGATGAACCAGGCCTCCCCTCAGAATTATCAGTGCTACTATAAACTGCTTTACTAACAATTCATATGGAATGATATATTCTACATAGGCACTATATCTTACATACATATTATATTAAGGGTCACAACAGCCATAAGACAAGCATTATGAAATTAATTGCAGGAAACATAATTTAACAGGCATATATATGTATGCATATATATATATATATATATGATATGTCATGAGGGTCAGGACATGTGCTTTGTTAAAATAAGTACTGGAAAGCAATTATCTGAGCCATACTGACATTTTATTGTACAATGTTGTAAATTACAAAATGTTAGACCCGGGCTCATCCCAGTTTGACTAAAGATGCAGAGATGAAGAGGTGACAATAAAAAAAAGTGTGTGTGTGTGTGTGTGTGTGTGTGTGTGTGTAGAGAGTCAGATTACACAAACTTCTCCCAGAAAGGAAAGGGTTGGCTGACTATTCTTTTCTTCTTTGGGGGATAATCAGTTTTCTTCTTCTTTTAAAAGGCTTCCATCTTCAATAAAGTAAAATTTTCATATCTTAGGATCAATTACATCATATCAGTTCCATATATAGGAAAAATTCAAAATTACTTCTGTAGCTTCCAAGCTACCTCCATCTTATTTGATTCTCATCCTAATGTATTCCAAAAGATTAACAGTATTTTTCTTGGGCTGCGTAGAAATTTCCCACATTACGTAATCCTAAGAGATCACCCCTCCCCTTTGCCTTGAAACACTATATAAGCTTGTACCCTCCTTCAGTCTCTTGTGGGGTGGGGAGGATCTTAGGTTTATCTCCCCCCTCCACATACATGTGTGTGTTTTAATTCTCTCAATGGAAATAAACATTGTTTCTAGCAAGCTGGATGCTTATTTGGTTTTAAGATCGACATAGCTCAACTGGATAATTCACTAGACTACTTTTTTTTGATATTCCTTTGTACTTATTTATGCTTCTTCTATTATATCAACTACTGAAATTTTATCAATCATAAAAGGACCAACTCAAATGCTATGTTCTTTATATATGTATCTTTATCTTGGATTCTTCATCTTACAAAAAGTGACCTTTACTTACTTTGAGAATTCATATTATATGTTTCATATGACCTTTGCTATATTCTCTCCTTATTTGTGTCTTAAGGCTTGTAGGATTTATAAGCCTACTTGTAAGCTTGTAAGTTTTTGAGGGTAGTATCTTATTTATTCCTGAAAATTCTAGAAAGCAGAGTAGATAATATGACTGGGCAGAGTCGGGAGGACCTTCTCCAATATTCACTAGCTCTGTGCGAATTATCCTCTTTCAGGGGTTAAAATGGGGATAACTACAGCACCTACCTCACAGGGTTCTTGCAAAGACCATATTATTTTTTATTTTTAAAAATTTTCCATGGTTACATGATTCCTGTTTTCTCCTTCTCCTCATCCTTCCCCCCTCCCAGAGCTGACAAGCAATTCCACTGCATATCTCTATTATCACTTGAACCCATTTCCATATTATTCATTTTTGTAAAAGAGTAATCCTTTAAAACTAAAATCCCAAATTATATACCCACATAAACAAGTGATAAATCACATGTTTTCTTCTGGATTTCTACTCCCACAATTCTTTCTCTAGATGTGGATGGCTTTCTTTCCCATAAGTCCCACAGAATTGTACCAGATCATTGCATTGCTATTAGTTGCAAAGTCAATTATCTTTGATCATCCCATAATGTTAGTTTCTGTGTATAATGTTCTCTTGGTTCTGCTTAATTCACTGCCCATCAGTTCATGCAGGAAAGACCAAATTTAGAATGCTTTGCAAACCTTAAAAAACTATGTCAGTTATTATTGACATAATTAATAGTATCATAATTATTTCTGTTAGGGGGCAGCTGGGTAGCTCAGTGGATTGAGAGCCAGGCCTAGAGACAGGAGGTCCTAGGTTCAAATCTGGCCTCAGACACTTCCCAGCTGTGTGACTCTGGGCAAGTCACTTGACCCCCATTGCCTAGCTCTTACCACTCTTCTGCCTTGGAACCAATACACAGTATTGATTCCAAGATGGAAGGTAAGGGTTGTTAAAAAAAATTTAAATAAAATAATTATTTCTGTTAGCATAGGGCTTTGCCTACACAAGTGACAAAAATATTTGTTCATTGAATAAAAATAATAGTTTAATTATTTCAACCTTCTTCCTTGAAAACCTAGTACCCCTCCCTTTGTTCACAAAGTTGTCCTCTGATGATTTTGTGTTCTTAAAGGCAATGCCAGTGAAGCACATGCTCCAGAAAGGTCTACGATGCTAGAAAGATTCAAGTATAAGTTCAACATACTATGTCTGCTTTCTGAATGGAAGCCCAGCTAGGTATGAAAATCTATATCCTATAAGTTGACCATTCTTTGGCTATGATAGCAATCCATGAAATGAAAAATATAAGATGCCCCTTATCCCTATGTGGTCCTCTTATGCTTATGTGGTCATGGTGGCAGTCGTGGGAGACAGATTGCTGGAATAAATGAATCACATATTGTAACCCTGATCTCCAATGCTCCCTGCCCGTATAATATTACTTTGGAGATATTATGTACCTGAAGTGGAGAATGGACTCAGCCCTAAGATTTATCAGTTGGATGATCACTTTTTTTTTCATTTTGGAGGTTTTTTGAGTAAATTAAGAGTTAATTTCCCATCTTGCTGGTTTGTATCAGTAAGACAACTGACTGGTGGATTTGCTGTTATTGACCCCAGTTTGCTTCTTGATAAGTTAGAGGAAAGACTGGAGAGGCAAAGTTCTGATCATACTTCCCTACCTCCAGCCAAAAATAGCAAGAGTTTGTTTATATGGTTTATCTTTTTTTATCCTTACCTTCTGTCTTAGAATTGATGCTAGTATTGGTTCTAAGGCAGAAGAGCAGTAAGGACTAGACAGCTGGGGTTATGTGACTTTCCCAGGATCACAGAGTGAGGTCTGTGGTCTGAGGTCACATTTGAACCCAGGACTTCCCATCTCCAAGCCTGGCTATCTATCCAAACTTCCCCTTGTGGTTTATCTTCTGATCTGGTAACCAGGTCTCTCTCTTGGTCCCCACTTTCCCCTTCCATCACTAATGTCCTCTGTCTAAATAGAAAAAAAAGAAAATATTGTCTGATGTGATTTGTGATGGGACCACAAAGGATTCAAGAAAAGGTTTTGAGCCCTTTAGAGGCACCAGAGACATCACTGCTTTGGTATGAGCAAGGACAGGATACAGACTCTTTATGGAAGTCCCTCAAGCAGGAGAGGATACTAATATAGTCCTAGGCAAGTGCAATTTTCTTCATAAGCAGGATAGTGTATAAGCAGAGACATACTTTATATCATTATCTCTCATAATCTCAGACCAAATTGAGATAAGGCTTAGAGGCAAATGTAAGCTGAGCTTTGGATATACTGGACAACAACACACAGAACAAAGGAAGATAATACATATATTAGGGTTTTACCCAGCCTTAGGTTCACATTACCCATAGACTATTTAGCCCCTTCCTTTTGGGAGGCTGAGTACTAGGGACAGAATGGCAGGTGATTTGGGAAAGAACCTGTTAACCTTGAGGTCTCAGGAGTAGTCAAAGATCTGGTTTGTTCCAGTGAGGATATCTTCTCAGTAGTTAATCTCATCAGAGTATACTAGTGAGGCAATTGATTTCTAAGATAGTGATGACCTCCTTCCAAAGAGAAATCATTAAGGCTCATCCCCATAGAGATAGAGTCTCTATTTACACAAATTTACAGCTTTGTTTCTTTGTCTTTCAAGATGAATTTTTCTGGGGAGATATTTCCCCTAAACTCACAATACAATGTTTTACCTATGTTCTTTACACTTTTGCATTATTGCAATTGATATTTGACAATATTGCAATATCTTTCTGGGTGGCCTCTTTTACAAGTGTCTATCCACTACAGTTTATCTTCCACCAGGTGTCAAATTCATCTTCCTAAAGTGTAGGTATCATCATCTCATTGCCCTTTTCATTGGACTCCACAGCTCCCTATTACCTCTAGAACCAAATATAAAATCCTCTGTTTGGCTTTTAAAGCCCTTTATAACCTGGCTGCTTCCTACATTGATAGTGTTTTAGTTTGTTTGTTTTACACCTTTCCCCTTTCTGTGCATTCTTTGAGCCAGTGATGCAAGTTTCTTTGTTGGTTCTTGAACTAGACAGTCTTAACTCTAGGTATTTTCCTAGACAGTTGCCTATACCTAGAATTCCCTCCTTCCTCATCTTCACTTCCTGGCTTTCCTTCAGTCTTAGATAAAGTCCCATTATCTGTAAGAAGCCTTTCCCAAACTTCTCTTAATTCTAGTGCCTTCCCTCTGAAACTATTCCCATTTTAGTCTGTGTGTACTGTATTGGTTCCTCAGATACTGTTTTTGTCTCTGTATCCCCAGCATGTAGCATAGTACTTGGCACATAGAAGTCAGTTAAAAATGCTTGCCCTCAAAATCTGGTACCTTTTAACCTTTCTAGCCTTATCTTATATCCCTCTATTTAGGATACATTAGTTTTCAGGCAAATACTATTCCCCAAATCCACCTATTAGTCTCTCTATTCCTTGCTTTTGTCATGCGGTTCTTTTTGTCATCAGTATCCTTACTCATCCTTTAAAAGTGAGGACAGATTCTGGTGTACTCAGAAAAAGTGAAATTTTTAAAGATCTTCCTAAGTAATGATCTTCCTTCTTCTTTTCCTTTTCTTCACTTCAGGCAGCTCCTCCTCCTCCCTAAATCCATTTATTAGGTAATATTATGTATTATAATTATTTATGATAGATCTACTAGATTGTGAACTAGGTCCATGAGAACAGGATTCATGTCTTTTCTTTTTAAAAAACTCTTATATTCCATCTTAGAATCAATACTGGGAATTGGTTCCAAGGTAGAAGAGCAATAAGGGCTAGGCAGTGGGGTTTAAGTGACTTGTCCAGGGTCACTTGCTAGGAAGTGTCTGAGGCTACATTCGAACCCAGGGCCTTCTGACTGTGGACCTGGCTCTCAATCTACCGACTGACCTAGATGCCCCTGGAATCATGTCTTTTCTAAGCTTTTGTCTTCCTCAGCATTTGACAGTGATTGGCATATAGTAGGCCCTTAATTAAAAAAAAAATCTTTAATTAACTGGCTACAACAGAAGTAGAAAAGTATTAAAGAAACTCAGAGTTGGACTTCAGAAACCATCCTGTCCAATTGCTACCTCAATAAGTATGTTTATTTTTGTTTTTTTAATTTTCTGCTTAGTAAATGTTTGTTAATTGATTTATCTTCTCTCACCCTCCCCCATTAGACCACCAGACTGTTTTTCCCACCCCTCCCCCTTTCTCTGTATCCTCAATACAGTGCCTGGCACATAATAGGAGCTTAATAAATACTGGTTTCTTGATGACAAATGGTCACCCAGTCTTTGAAGACCTTCAGTGATGGGGAGCTCACTACCTATAGGGACAGCCCTGTGGGACAGTTCGGACTGTTAGGAAGGTTGTCCAGAGGCTGACATGGGGTCAAAAAGAGCTTCTTTGTAATACTGGCCAGGTAGTAAGACCCCTGAAGGGAATGAGGGCTGACTGACCCCAGATGGAGCAAATGGGGGCCCCCCCGGGAGATCCCAAGTGCGGGAGGCGAATTCGGGCTGAACTCGCTCTGACTTCTTCCTGTACACGTTCCAGGGCCCGGCACTACTAGTGAGCCGGACCTACGAATTGTGGCACCAGTTCCACAGGGGGACCGGAAATGAGAAGGACCTCCGGAAGTGGAGGGGAAGCTGCTGTGTAATCGCTCCTAGGAACCGAGGTAGCTACGAGTCCCAAAATGCCGGATTACCTAGGCGCCGATCAGCGGAAAACCAAAGAAGAGGAGAAGGATGATAAACCCATCCGAGGTCAGTGGAGCGCAGCTGCGGGGCCATGGGGCAGGGAGGGCGAGGGTATGGGAGGGGCCTGTCGCAGGTCGGCCTGGGGAGGGGAAGGAGCCAAGGAAGAGAGGGAGCCCTGGGGTTTGGGGCCCAGGCCGTGGCCCCCGCTGCCTCGGCCCTACTTCGCCCCCAGTCCCCGCTTCCCTCCCTGACCCACCCGGAGGGGCCCAGTCTAGCCCTGTTAAAAAGGGAGGTAGATTTGTGCTATTTGCGAGGTTCCTTTTAGCTCTGGGATCATCATTAATTCAATTCAGCTCAGCCAATATTAATTGAAGGGCTACTGTGTGTGGATCCCTGTTAGAAAGTGGGAATGCTACGACAACCACTCACTCTGCTCTCCCTGTGGAGTGGGGGAATTACGTGGGAGTGCTGGACAAGCATGTACATATATATAGGGTGAGGTCCTCAGGGAAAAAGGTTATTATTGGCTGGGGGTGCCAGGGGGTCAAAGGAGTTTTCTTTGATATTATTTATTCTTAGTTGTGGTCCGATCTCTTTCATTATAACTACATCATCCTTTCCCCAAGGCATTAAAAAAAGATCTTTTGTGGAAGTATTTAGAGAAATTTCAGCTCCTTTCCCATTACTTTGTGCTATTTTCAAAAGTGGATTTGGTGTCTAGCTAGGGTCCTGCAATTTAGAGATGAGAGAGATTTTAGAACTCTTCTATTACCAGCCTCCTCACTCTTCCCTAAATCTAGAAATTTTATTAAGGAGGGAAATAAGTTTTCAAAGAGGTTAAATGACTTACCTAATTAGTGCTTCACACTAAGTGGTAGAGCTGGGGTACTTTTTTCTTTAGGAGATTATGAAGAATATAGAAACCATGAATGATTTTTGATATCTCCTGATGTGGGCATAATATCCAGTTGTGGTAATATTCTCCTTATTTTGTCTTCTCCAGATTTTTAGTTTGACTAGAATGTTTCTTCCCCTTATAAACTGTATTTCACATAAATATTGTCTTCTAACTTGGCCTTATCTCCTTTACATTTAAATACACCTACAAGTCTTTGCATCTTTTAAAAAAAAGCAATACTTCAGGATCCTTTTTCATATTTCCTGCCTTCTCTTCTTGGAAGCATGTTCAGAATCTGAGAGCTCAAGAAGTTTCCTGGCCAACCTACTGGAAAACTGTGTCATATTTTGTGTCCTTGAATTGATTAGCCAACTTGGATTTTTTTTCTTTGCTCAGTATTTTTGAGTATATTACATTTGCTTGCTGAGCTCATAGTTTATCCTTTGAAAAATAAGTACTCTATAATCATTGTTTTGTGTTTGTGTACTGTGTTTAAAATGAAATTTTTCCTTAGATCTGTTGTATTTAGTTGTTAATGAAATTCTCAGTAAAGATCAAAGAATTTCTTTTCTTGAGATGAGTCCCTCTAAAGAAAGACATAGCTGGGCAGCGAGGTAGCCCAGTGGTTTGAGAGCCTAACCTCAAATACTTTCTAGCTGTGGGACTCTGGGCAAATCACTTAATTACCATTGCCTCTCCCTTTCTGCTCTTGTTCCAAGACAAAAGATATTTAAAAAATAAAAATTAAAAAAAGAAACAACTATTGTTTTTTGTTTTTTTTTTAAACCCTTGTACTTTGGTGTATTGTCTCATAGGTAGAAGATTGGTAAGGGTGGGCAATGGGGGTCAAGTGACTTGCCCAGGGTCACACAGCTGGGAAGTGGCTGAGGCCAGGTTTGAACCTAGGACCTCCTGTCTCTAGGCCTGACTCTCACTCCACTGAGCTACCCAGCTGCCCCACAACTATTGTTTTTTGATCTTAAAAGCTAACATATTGTCTCTGTCTTTTCAGCACTGGATGAGGGTGATATTGCCTTGTTGAAAACTTACGTAAGTTCTTTGGATTATTGCAAAATGTAAGAATATTAAGTGCAACTAAGACTTGTAATATGATGCCGACCCTTAGTAAGTATAATTGGCATGTAGATAATAGGTAATTAATTCTTCAGTTTTGTGTTTGAAAGTATTCATGATTTTTGGTTATTTTCTCTGTCAGCCATTGTAGACAAAAACTACATATTTTTCTGTGTGGATGAAAGTAAACTTATAGGTAACTCATGGCAAATCTTGAAAATAATTTCATTTAATATATTCTTAGTTTATTATATCAGAAAATAGTTTCATTGAATATGTTTTTAATCTTTTATATCAGGAATGGCATGATATTATTGAAAGGAAGGTATGATATTTATAAGACAAAACCATGAGTAGCTAATGGATTATTGTTCTTTGAAGGAGATTATATGCATGTGGATGGCTTGTAAACTTCCAAAAAGGCTTTGCCCAAAATTCCACATCAAAACATTTGAGGCAGAATTGAATTAGAGAACTCCTTTTGTGATGGATGTTGAAGAAACTTTGAGATAGTAAACAGAGTTTAAGCAATTAATATTTCTTTTATGTAGAAATGTAAAAAAGGTGATCTTCTAGATAGAGGTTTTAGTTTAGGTTTAATCTTGATTAGTACCTTTGTAGGTATGAGTAGGTAGCTCAGTGGATAGAGAGCCAGGTCTGGACACAAGAGGTTCTGAGTTCAAATTTGACCTCAGACACTTCCTAGCTCTGTGACCCTAGGCAAGTCATTTAATCCCAATTTACTTAGTCTTTACCACTCTTCTACCTTAGAACTAGTATGTAGTATCAATTCTAAGACAGAATGGTAAGAATTAAAAAAAAAATAGTACCTTTGTAAATGCTTTTTTGTAAATAAGTAGTTCTCAATTAAATTTTTTTTTTTTATTTTTTAAAAACTCTTTCCTTACTTCTTGGAATCAATACTCTGTATTGGTTCCAAGGCAAAATATTAGTAAGGGCTGGGCCAGGGTTCTGCAACCTTTTTTGCCCTGAGAGCCATAAACGCCACATTTTTAAAAATGTAATTTTGTGAGAGCCATACAGTGCTCACAGTGTGCGCTCCTGTAACAGTGCCTGAAAAAAATTTGACTGTATGGCTCCTGCAGAAAGAGCTCATATCTGGCCCTCAAAAGAGCCAGATAAGGCTCGAGAGCCATACGTTGCTGACCCCTGGGCTAGTCATTGTGGGGGAGGGTCAAGTGACTTGCCCAGGGTCACACAGCTGGGAACTGTCTGAGGCCAGATTTGAACCTAGGACCTCCCGTCTCTAGTCCTGGCTCTCAATCCACTGAGCCACCTAGCTGCTCCCTAGTTCTTACTTTTAAAGTCCTTCTCTGATGCTTTTTGTAAGATCACATTGAGTCTTTGTAGGCTAGGTGAGGAGAATGCAAATTATGGCAGGGATTGCCAACCTAGAAAGTTTTGGTGTATAAGGTTTGTAGGTGTTTTGAATGAAGGGTCAGTTTGGCCAAGCTGGAGAGGTTCAGAAAGGTCGTCAGATTGGTTCCAGAATTTTTTTTTTTTTTTTTTTTGGTCTAGAGCAGCTCTTGAAGATTGTCTTAGAATTAAGATATTTGTGATCTGCTTTGGTAGTGAGAGTACCCTTCACCATTGACAAAATTAGATACATTGAAGAAGAGAGTGCCTAGTAAGTAGTTCCCTTAATTCTCAGTTAACATTAAACTCTTCAAGGTAATGAATTGTCCAGTGCAGGATTAAGGGTTTAAGAGATCATAGATGACTGCCATATGTTGATAGACTATCAAGTTTAGAGAATTCAGTTAAAAAAAATAATATAGAGATGTGATTCAAAGCTATAAAAAAATGAGTGAGTGGAGAATGGGAATGGAAATAAAGTAAACTTGTTGTGATGGTCACTAAATCCAGGATGACTACAACAAGGGAATTTGTTAAAGCTTGAAAGAGACAAAAAGATAGTATTGTTTCACATGAGCTAGTAAATGTATGGAACTCTTTATTATAAGAAGTGGTATAGGCTAAAAATAGCTAAAAATAGAGTTTCAAAGAAAGGTTAGAGCAGTGTTGGCAAACTTATGACATGCGTAGCCATTTTTGATGACATGCTGAGGATGAAACATTTGCTGTAGTGTAGTGTAGACATTCTTTGCAATATAGATGACAGTTCTACTTATATTAATTTACTTATTTTGGTTTATTAAATGTAGTTATATATTACAATTATACATTTTTGTTATTTAAACCATAAATATCATGAAATTATGGTTTTTTTCTCAAAGTGACACACCACCTGAGTTATGCTCGGTTTTTTGGCAAATTTTGACACACCAAGTTCAGAAGGTTGTCCATTACTGGGTTAGATAAATAAAAGAAATAGACTCATAAATGGGATTATTAAGGAAAACAGCATATTCCCAGCCTCCAGTATTGATCTTAACAGATCAGCTGTACTCCAATATATTTGATGTCTATTTCAGAGAATATTGGGCAAGGTTTGTATTTCTCTTTTTCTTTCTCTTTTTTTTAAACCCTTTTGCCTTAGAATCGATACTATATATTGGTTCCAAGTCAGAAAAGCAGTAAGAGCTAGGTAAACGGGGTTAAGTGATTTGCCCAGGGTCACACAGCTAAGAAGTGTCTGAGGTCAGATTTGAAACGAGGACCTCCCATCTCTAGGCCTGGCTCTCAATCCACTGAGCTACCCCCAAAATCTGTATTTCTTAAATTTTTTGGTCTCAGAATCCCTATAAACCACTAAAAATTGTTAATGACCTTAAAGAGGTCATTTTTTATTTATATGGATTATGTCTTTCAGCATTTACTGCATTAGAAATTAAGTGATACATTTTTATAATATCCATTAAAAAATCACAATGAGCCTATTTCAGGTTAACATAAACAACATTTTCCATGAATAATAACTTTTCTAAAACAAAAAATTAATGACAACTGTGGCACTGTTTTACATATTTTTCAAATCTTTATGTCTGGCTTTATAGAAGACAATTGGATTCTCATATTTTATTTAATTTGCTGTTATGTGTTATTTTGGTTGAAGCACATGAGAAAAATTTGGTCTCTTCACAGATATGTAGTTAAAATTGTGAGTTAAATAATGCCTTAGTATGATTATAAAAATATTTTTGACTCTGTAGATCTCTTAAAAAGATTGGGTGCAGCTAGTAGTCCTCAGACTATACTGTGACAACCATGGGGCTAGATAAACTGTGTATATGAGACACGTGGCAATTTTTGTGTTCTTAAATGAAAACTAAAAATGTTGTTGGACTTAATCCTTAACAATAGTGATAACACTATTACCTAGCAGTACATTATTTAGTGTGTAAATTAACCATGCTTTTAGGTTGGCTTTCCTTTCTTTTGACTATTAGGTCTTCCATGAAAGTGGAGTTTGGGGAAAGAAGAAGATATGAATCAGTATTCATGTTTTATGAATTAGATGGCAATCATATCACAACATTAAAGTACTGAGATTTTATAAGTCGCTCAGAATAATATTTCCTTTTCTTGCTTTATAAATTATTATATAAATTAACTTCCTGTTACACATAATCAAGGCTATATGTTTCTACATTGAGTGGAATTGGAAATATAGCAGATGTTTATTTCTATATTAGTAATATGGAGATGAATTAGAGTGAAAAATATAAAATTCTACCAAATGTTGTAAATCTTTGCCTAATTTGCATACATTAATGTGTTTTTTTATCATGTTAGGCAGAAATTTTGCTCATAAACTTGAATAATAGAGGGCTTGATGGTATTTGTAGTTGGAAGTAATAGTGTGAAAATCATATAGCTATTAGGTTGTCAGTCTTATAAGCCTGGAGGTAGTAACATACTAAAACTTTTAATACAAAAAAATACAAAAATTTTTATCTTTAGCCTGTAAATTACTGTTGTTTGGTTGTACTAATTAGAATTAATTTCATCTTCTAGGGCCAGAGTACTTATTCTAGACAGATAAAGCAGGTAGAAGATGACATCCAGCAACTTCTTAAGAAAATCAATGAGCTCACAGGTATGTTCCCTTCTTTCCCTTTCTCCAAAAATGACGTGTGAGTAAGAATTTTAATTCAGATTTTGCTTTCGTTAAATGTATATTTGCTAGATTCTTGGTTTTAAAAAAAAATTAACAAATTGAACCTTATTTTTATTAGCAGTATGTTTCACTGTACCTACCATATAACCATTTACAATGCTCATGGGTTTATGATATACCTTCTTTCCTTAAGATTGGCATTTTCTATCCTAAATCCCATTTCAGTAGACATCAGTGAATGAATCTGGGTTTTAGTATAATAAATAAACCATTATCTAAGGCATGGAAATATTTTTCTTATATGGAATTTATCTTATTATAAAGTTATTTGAAATGTAATCTATATTCCAATTAAGAACAATTTTAAATTTGACTCTAAAATATTTAGAATAAATGACTCTAAAATATCAAGAATAATTGATACTTAATTTAGAGCAAGTTAATCTCAAATACTTTTCAATGACTTTAATATTTTTTTCTTAGGCATTAAAGAGTCAGATACTGGTTTGGCTCCCCCAGCTCTTTGGGATTTGGCTGCAGATAAACAGACCCTTCAGAGTGAACAGCCCCTGCAGGTTGCGAGGTATTGATGCCATTCTTTATGTGTTTCTATCTAATTTTGTCTAAAGATAAATGTTTCATACTTTAGGAATTCTCTGACACATAACAGTAGCACCTATCAAAAAGTTTCATTTTAGATTCCAAGTAAGTTAAGCTTTCTTTAGAAATTCTTTAGAGTTGACCATTAGGAATGGTTGATACAAAGGAATTGTTTTTATGTGACTTAGTAGTCTTGAGAAATTTTGTACAGTGAAGTTTTTCAGTAAAGCAGGATAGAAAGATTAATTGTTTATACATTTTCATGATTCTTGGTTAGGTAAACTACTTAAGTTATTTTTTCTATTGCAAATTTTGTTTTATAAAGTGTGTGTTTATTTTTACCATCTTCTTGAGTATGGGAATATAACATATCCCTTATTCATTATTATATGCATACATATAATTATTTCTTCTGTTACAAAGAGCAGCAGTGTGACATAAGGAGAGGCAGTGTCAGCTATAGTATAATGAGGTGTAGGACTCAGAGACACCTAGATTTCAGGTTCATCTCTGACACTTTCTGTATGAAAATAGGCAAATCACTTAATCTCTTTTCATCTGTAAATTGAGGACAATAATAACTAATTCCTACTTTGCTTATAAGATTTATCTGTGTGTGTGTGTGTGTGTATAAGAATGCCATAAGATTCAAATGATAAAATATATATAAAGCACTTTGACATATTTCAGGCTGTTAGAACTAGCGTCAATAGGATGTGCAAGCTGGTGTTTCATATTATTTGCAATGAAGTATCTTGAGATGATTCCTTTGATTTTATTGCTTTATTTAATGTTAGTTTTCAGTAGTATTACTTTGAACAGATTATTGGAAAAATTCTATCTACCTGTAAAAAACCAAAATAAACATTAAATAAAAACTGGCATTACCTTGAGCAGTCGTCTGTCTCATCTATAGGTCTTAATTTACCTTATATATGTCCATAGTATAGAATCCAATTACCTTATTGCAGTATAGTATCTTTTCCTCATGCTAATCCTGTCTTTCTGTGCTAGGTGTACAAAGATAATCAATGCTGATTCAGAGGACCCAAAATACATTATCAATGTGAAGCAGTTTGCCAAATTTGTGGTGGACCTCAGTGATCAGGTAGCACCCACTGACATTGAAGAAGGAATGAGAGTTGGGTAAGATGTCTGTATACTCTACTCTTCTTTCACTAAAGATACTGTGACACACTGCTCACTTTATTTTGAATGCATTTATTCAATGCCATTGTGTACCAAGTACTATTATCAATGAAATATTACAGTTGAGGCTCCCCCTTCCTTTGCTGCCTCCACTTCTTCACCACAAGCTCCTTAAACTTCTGCTCTTTGCTTTAAGGTTCCCATTATTCTGTGGAAACTGTTCTCTTCAAGGTCACCTTTTCTTTAAAAAAAAATTGTGTTGATTTTTTTTTTTTTGCATTGTAAACATTAACATATCACCTCTACTTCATGAGAGGTCTCTTGTAATTAAGTAAAACAAGTAAAACTTAACAGTACAGACCTCATCCAAATGGTGTTCTGAAATACATCTTACTTGAAAAGCATTCCAAGTCTGTAGCAATAACTCTCCACTGCCATTGAAAAAACAAATTAACAGTAATCTATTTTCTTTCTTTCACACATCTCACACCACTGGAGGAAAATAAAAGAAAAACGCATTTCTTGTAATAGGCATAGATTGTCGAACAAAAAAGTCCTTGATTTATGTGTATAAATCACACACACACACACACACCCCTTCATACCTATGTATATACATGACTGAATTCTGCATTCTAAATCCATCACTCTCTGTAGGGGATAGCATATTTTATCATTGAACAGTTTACATTAACGTCAAAATCATAAAAATGAACATACATATAAATTCTATTATAGTGCTTTCATCCTGCATTTAATGATTCATCATCTTATCTTGACAATTGCAACAGCCTCTCTAGGCTTCAATTTTCTTTATCAAGTGATAGGTTTAGGACTAGATTATAGGGTCATAGCTGTAGAACTGGAAGCGGCCTCCAAAGCCATATGGAATGTGCCCACTGATATCCCTCCCACCTTTAAATCTATGCTTCTAGCCTGGTTTCTCTGTCTCCATTTCCTTTTGGATTCCATCCTTCACACAAATGCCAAAACTTTTCTAAGATAGGGACAGGTCTGACCATCTCATGTCTGTGCTGAAAAGCCTTTAATGACTCAGTTGCCTCCATAATTAGTACAAACTTCTTAATCAGGCATAGAAAGTCTCTTTTCTGTCTTCAACCTCTATTTCCAGCCATATTTTATACTACTCAACTTTATGTTTTTCTTTCCTGCGAGACAGAAAAATTTCTCAATTTTGTTCTGTACATTCTTGTTTTTATATGTTTGCTTAAACTATATCCCATGCTGACAGTAAGCACAATTGTTCCTGCCTCTTGTTATCTTTCTCTTCTTCAAGTTCTGACTCAGGTCCTGTGTTGTCCATAAATCTTCCTTTATCTTCCTTATGTTGAAGCTAGGTGGTATAGGAGATTGAACTCTGGCCCTGGAGTTATAAAGACCTGAGCTCAAATTTGTTTTCAGACCCTGTGTAATGCTGAGCAAAGTCACTTGACTTCTCTTTGCCTCAGTTTCCTTGGTGGTGATACAGTAACACCTACTTCCCAGGGTTGTTATGCAGATCAAATCAGACAGATATTTGAAAAGCTTTTAGCACAGAGGTCTGGCACATAGTAGGCATTTAATAAATGCTTATTTCCTTCCTTTCTCCTCAAAAGTGCTCCGCTTTGTCTGGATCTTTCCTTAGCTTTATGGCAAACACCCCCCCAAATAAATAAAAAATAAATAAACAAACAAACAAAGGCATGAACAAATAAATAAATAGATGTGTGTGCATGCATATGTATGTGTATGTATGCATGTCTTCCCAACACACTCTACCATTAGAATGATGAGTTATTTGAAGGCAGAGATTGTGTTGTTTTCCATCTTTGAATATCTACTTAGTACATACTAGGTAGTTAATATTTGTTCATTTGAATCCCTATACTTGCTGCCATTCCTTTACCCTCAAGCTGATTGGTTATGTCTCAGTAATGGGCTCCAAGTATTAAAAAGAGTCAATATGGGAACAAATTTTAAGGACTATAATTTAGTCTTCCAAGGCACTCGAATAGTCTTACCTAGCCAAGATGCCAGGATTTTTGTGTTAGTATGACATGGTAGTTAGATGTGATTGTATTCCAATCCCAGCACTATCACTAAATAATTTTGTGATTTTAGGAAGGCCATTTGATTGTTTTTGGTTCTGCTTGAATTTTCTCAAGGAGTTGTTATAAAGATGATAAGATGGGGGCGGCTGGGTAGCTCTGTGGATTGAGCTAGGCCTAGAGACAGGAGGTCCTGATTTAAAATCTGGCCTCAGACACTTCCTGGCTGTGTGACGCTGGGCAAGTCTTTGCTTAGCCCTTACCACTCTTCTGCTTTAGAATAATACGCAGTATTAATTCTAAGACGGGAGGTAAGGTTTTTAAAAAAAAAAAGATGATAAAAATAATAGATGATAAGCTCTCTATAAAGTTTTTAAAGTACTATTCAGAAATAAAATGATATTAAGAGATTATGAAAGAGGCAGCTAGGTGGCAGAGTAGATAGAGAGCCAAGCCTGGAGTCAAGAGGTTATGGGTTCAAATCTGGCCTCAGATATTGCCTAGCTCAGTGACTCTGGGAATGTCACTTTATCCTCATTGCCTAGTTCTTACTGCTCTTCTGCCTTGGAATCAATACTTAATATTGATTCTCAGATGGAAGATAAGGATTTTTTTTCCTAAGAGAGATTATGAAATGTCAGCTTATATTTGTCTATAGATTATTTATTAGGAAAACATTTAGAAAAATATATATTCCAACATAAAATACATTACAACATAAAATAATTACTTATTACAAAATGTAGTTCGTAAGGTTGGGATTGTGGCTGTCAGAATAAGTGGAGAAATGGAGATTTGGTTGACTTGCCTGAGGCCATAGTACTGTTTAACAAATATTGACCAATAATTCTTTTCTTCATCTGTATTTAGTCTACCAACCTATTTTTATAACCAAGTGTTGTGAGCATGTTGGTTTCTTTTTCTGATCCTTCTCTATCTTAATTTGAGATGTTTGAGTGAGGCTTTTTGTTTTCTCCCCTCAGTGTGGACAGAAATAAGTATCAAATTCATATTCCTCTGCCTCCCAAGATTGACCCAACAGTTACCATGATGCAGGTAAGTTATACTGTGGGATGGGAAAGAAAGATATCATTGAAGTATAATTATATCCATCCTGAAAATTGTTCAATATTTGTAACTGGCAATACAAGTTCAAAGAGAAAGGGGTTAAAGTAATGTCTTACTCCAAGTTGTCATATTATTTACAATACAGTATTATATATTATTGTTATATATTATTAATGTACTGAGTCCCAAACTGAGCTGTCTGTTAAAGGGGTTAATAGTCTTGCAAAGTAGTCCCCAAAAAGATGCATTGCACAAAGTGTATTGATCAACTTACATATTTTCCTGCTCCCAACAACACTGTAAAACTTAGGTATTGTTTGGGAGTTCTAAAGCATTGGACTACACATTTCATTTTTATTAAAATTCTTATTTGCTTCAAGTCTTGCTTTTGGGTTATGGGTCTTTGTTTGTAGATAAGGCACAGAACTGCAATTAAAAATATATTGTATATTTTTCCCACTTAGGTGGAAGAAAAACCTGATGTCACATACAGTGATGTTGGAGGTTGCAAAGAACAGATTGAGAAGCTACGAGAGGTTGTTGAAACTCCACTGCTTCATGTAAGTGGTATTTCTCTATTCAGCTTTAAATTGCTTTGTTTGGAGGTAGTGACTGAACATTTTGTCATTTGGGGTTGGGATTTCTTTTTTCTATAGTGTAAGCAGTTAAAAAAAGTGTTTGTAGTAGGGAAGAAAAGAAAGTTGAGTTAGGCCCATATTTAAAGATTTTGAGAAAACAGCTTAGGATGAAAATTAAAAGAATTGCTTGTTTTAAGATCAGAAATCAAGACCTTATTTACTTTCAGATGTATGAAGGATTATTGTAGATCAGGACCAGTAACTGATCTGAAGATATCAATAGGAAATGAATGGGTTTAAATTAAATCAGAAATTTAGATGTAGTAAAAAAATTATAAACTAGAGAATTTAGACATGATGTAAAGCTGATGCTATTTTTTAATGATAACTACTAAAAATAGGGGGAAATGGTACTAACTTCAATTAAAATTTTGTCAAAATTAGCATGACAAATAGAGAAGTGTTTAAACTACTTTTGCCATGATCATGCAAACAGTGAGAATAACTTTGTTATGTAGATAACTTTGGTATGTAAATAACTTTGGTATGTAGATAACAATAATATGTAGCAATTCTTTGTGTCCAAGACTAGAGGGCAAATTACATTTCTTATTTAGATCAGTACATAAGATTTTATTTTTAAAAATTTTGGTCTTAAGTGGGTATTTATAAAAATTTCCCTTATGCATTAGTATTAAATTTTTGTCTTTGCAGCCAGAGAGGTTTGTTAACCTTGGTATTGAACCCCCAAAAGGTGTGCTTCTTTTTGGTCCCCCTGGCACGGGCAAGACTCTTTGTGCTCGTGCTGTTGCAAATAGGACAGATGCCTGCTTCATCCGAGTTATTGGATCTGAACTTGTGCAGAAGTATGTCGGAGAGGTAAAGTTAATTTATTATAAACAAAGCAGCAGGAGATTTAGAATACAGTTTGAAAAAGGTAAAACTCTTTACCTAGGTTACTTCTGTGGGCCTGGGAAAAGACAGTTATTGAATGACTGCAATGCAATACAAGTTCAAAGAGAAAGGGGTTAAAGTAATGTCTTACTCCAGGTTGTCATATTATTTGTATACAGTGTTATAAATTCTAGCTGTATGACACTCCCTGGGCTGTTTGTTCTTTAACATTGGTTTTTTTTTTTTTTTAACCCTTACCTTTCGCCTTAGAATCAATACTATATATTGGTTCCAAGGCAAAAGAGCAGTAAGGACTCTTAATGGGGATTAAGTGACTTGCCCAGGGCTACGCAACTAGGAAGTTTCTGAGGTCAGATTTGAACCCAGAACCTCCCTTCTCTGGGCCTGGCTCTTGATCTACTGAGCTACCCAGCTGCCTCCATCTTTGGTTCTTTGTGTGGTTTATGTGGCAGTGATGAATTTATGAATCTAAAAACTTATACTTTAGGGAGGGGTGAAAAATATCTTTTTTTTTCTTCTTCTTCTTCTATTACTTCTCACTATTGGTAAAATTACATTACAGCGAAATACCAGGCAAGAGTTTAATTTGTTTATTGAAATTTTTGATGTATAGAATATTTTACAAGTGGACTTTTGGTTAGGGTTTGAGGAGTTGTTTTTTGTAAAGGGACATTAGTCTGACCTGTTTCAGACTCACAGGTGTTGCCTTTTAATAGGATACATGATCATGTAGACAGTATTGTTGAGGGGATGAGTAGAGAAATCCTGGAAAGTGCCACTCTTGGGCCTTAAGCTGATTGTTGCAAAGGTTGAGTTTTAGTAGTTTTTTTGGTAGCATTGCAAAAATCGCATTATTTTTGTTTGATTATGCTTAAAGTTTTATTAAACTGACTTTGAGTTATATATCTCAACTTCTCTTTTTCTCACTAGGGGGCTCGAATGGTCCGTGAGCTTTTTGAAATGGCCAGAACTAAAAAGGCCTGCCTTATATTCTTTGATGAAATTGATGCTATTGGAGGTATGACTAACATTTTTTAAGAAAGCTACTTTGGGGTCAGAATTTGCAAGAATTATAAGGTGAAAATAAAGAAGTCTTCATAGTATGGTAACACTATGCTGTATTCTAACTTGTTTGTCAGCTCTGAAATATTTGAGGTGTATACATTTGTGATAATTCATATTTTAAGAGAATTATATAAGCAAAATAGATAAGCTTCTTGAAATAGTTGTTAGAGAAGGGCCTTTTTTATTTTCTCATTATAATACTAGGTAACTAGATTATACTAGATTAGTACCATGTAGCATTCCAATGTTTAATGGTGAGAATTACTTAAATTAATAAGACTTTGCTGTAATGCTAGTGTTGTGCAAGGCTTTACTAATATCCAACTTGCAAACTATAATTTACATTGACTTTTATCATAGCTACATTTCTTTCTTTTTTTCTTTTTAATATCCCTTACTTTCTGTCATAGAATTGATACTAAATATCAGTTCCAAGGCCGATGAGCGGTAAGGACAAGGCATTTTGGGTTAAGTGTCTTGCCCAGGGTCAACAGCTATGAGTTTCTGAGGTCACATTTGAACCCAGGCCTGGCTCTCTGTCCTCTAAGCCACCTTGCTGCCTCTATACTTGTATTTCAAGAGATATGATGTAACTCTAGTATGTATAGCTATCTGCTTGTGTGATTTGAGCTTCTTTTGCACTCATATTAATTTAAAAAAGTTATATCATTACTGTTCCCTGTAGAGTTTAGTATATTACCTAAAAAAGTGAAGGTTATTTATTGTGATGGGAAAGGGCACATCTGCCTTAATCTGGAGAATATCTAAATTTATGCAGTTCTGAGTTGTGTTATAACAATGTTCTATTTTATTAGAAAATTTAAAAGAGCATAAGATCCCAGAGTTAGAGCTAGAAGGCACCTAGAAGACTCTTTTAAGTTTAGCCTTCTTATTTGTATTAACAACAGTGAGTGGAAGAATGAAAACTTTCCATTCTACCATACTGGAAATGGTTAGTAGTTTAGAAAAGCAATACAAACATTAGTTAGTTCTACGTTGTTATCCATGATACTTTATACAGGATTTCCGTGCTATAATTTTTCCAGGTATGTATACAGATGTGCCACAATAAAAGTAATTTGTATGTTGAAATTTTATCAGGTTATTTCACAGGCATCTATTTATAGGAATCTTAGGCCAAATAAAGCTCCACATTGTGATAAGCTTTGCTTTAAAAGAGATGTAAGTGGATATGTTCTTCAGTAGAGGAGGAAAGGGGAAAGAAGTTGACCTGATATTCCTTTAATGAGGTATTGCTGTTTTTGAATATAAGCATAATTTCCCATGTTGACTTTTTTTTAGATTTTAATATTTTATTTTTTTAGAAAAATTTTCCATGGTTACATGATTCTTTTTTTTACTTTCTCCTTCACCCCTCCCCCCATGTTGACTTTTGAGGGATTTTAGAATTTGTGGAGTCTTTAACCCCATCTTTGAAAAGAAGAAAAGAATAATGGAGCAAAAACACAGGAATAGGCTAAATTTATTTATAAGCTTTGGAATGTATTTATCATAAAGGAGACATTTTGTAAGAGTTTTAGTTGATAAATTGCTGTTTTTCTTGCATACTTCTTTCTAGCATAGTGAATTACAGAAAGTAAACATGATCAAATGTTAGAATAATATCTTCCTTTTTATACAGTTACTATTTTTGCTTCCTAAGTTGTAATAAGGCAGCCTAATAATTTTCACCCTGTTTAGGTGCTCGTTTTGATGATGGAGCTGGGGGTGACAATGAAGTACAGAGAACCATGTTGGAACTTATCAATCAGTTGGATGGATTTGATCCTCGAGGTAACATTAAAGTACTAATGGCTACCAATAGACCTGATACTTTGGACCCAGCATTAATGAGGCCCGGGAGACTGGATAGAAAGATCGAATTTAGCTTACCTGATCTGGAGGTAAGAAATTTATTTTTACTTTAGAAATTGGGCTCCTTCCTCCCTCTCATATTTTTGGGATTTTTAGCATTATTCATTTTCCTGTGTTTAGGGTCGGACACATATTTTCAAGATTCATGCTCGTTCGATGAGTGTTGAAAGAGATATAAGATTTGAGTTGTTAGCCCGGCTGTGTCCCAATAGCACTGGTAAGTGAATAGTCTTGCTCATTGTTTTATTATTCTGTCCATTTTGCATTTATTTAGTTTCTGAATAGAGTTGTTTTTTTCTTTCAATTTGAAAGGTGCTGAAATTAGAAGTGTTTGCACTGAAGCAGGTATGTTTGCCATCAGAGCACGACGAAAAATTGCCACTGAGAAAGATTTCTTGGAAGCTGTGAATAAGGTCATTAAGTCATATGCCAAATTCAGTGCTACTCCTCGTTACATGACATACAACTAATCACTGGAAATTCCCAAAGTAAATTGCTTCTCAATTGGAATAACTTGTTCTTATAAAGAAAAATTTCAGTTACATAGACTTGTTTAACCATCATAATTAGTGCTTAATAAACAAATAAACTTTTTCAAGAGTATGTTTTTTTCTTTTATTAGACTTTACTCTTTGTGTAGTAAAATAAAAGTGGAAAAAGTTAAAAGAAAGATTGTTTTCTAATTTTTGATGTCACAACCACTTAGGGGCTTAGTGTCATCAAGATACAAATATGGGAACTACCATGGTGGATTTGGCAGCATGTCAAGATATTTTTCCAATACTCGGCACATTTATACATTTTTTAAAAACATGGAGTTACCTGATATCAGAAACTTTGCTTTGGCATTTGACTCTATTCAATAAGGTAAGTGATATTGATAGGCTGTGGGATTACTGAAGTGACAAAAATGAAATACAACTTGGGATGAGAATTCCTATCAATAACACTTGACTTTGAATAATCAATTTGTTTTGTGTGTGTATATATATACTTATGTGTATATATATACATATATATATATGTTTGCAAGTAAGTTGAGTTGGTGTCTCAGTGCTGGTCTCTGGCCAGAGAAATTGGCTTTTGCTTAGATTTGGGGTCTCCCCAAGGCCCACCTTTCTGTGGTTAATCAAGTATCTTTCCCCTTTCTTCAAGCCATCCTGCTGTTCTGGTACCTGGATGAAGGCTTTTGGAAATAGATTTCAGTTCCATAGAAGGAAAAATGTTCTGCTAATTAGAGCTAGCCTAATGTGAACTAGACCATCTTAGGGAGAAGAGAGGGTTTCCTCTTATTGGGGGCTTTCAAAGAAAGACAAGAGGATGATGCTCACTTACTGAAGATGATAATAGAAGGGATTATTCAGGTCTGGTTAAACTTCATGGCCTTTGAAGGTTCCCTTTATAGCTCTTAACATTTTGTAAAACTGTGATTTAGCAATTAAAATTCATTTTAGAGAGCTTCCTGGTACTTTAATTAGACTTTTGAAATTCCTTAACATTAGGAATGTTAGGTATTTTGAAAGTAATTTTTTTCAACTAGCATATTCAGCAAGAAAAAGACATGGATAATACATTGAGGAGACCCGAGCTTGAATTTCAGATCTAAATGTTTGATCTTGATCAAGTTTCAAAACCTTTTTGGTCCTTAATTTTTCTTCTGTAAAATTGGAGTGGGGGGCATTCAAAGAGTTGAACCTTCAGGCTCCTTTCAGTACCAAAACTATGAGCCTATGAACTATGGGGATAAAACACCCACAACACATATCCAGTAGTTAAATTTTTTAAATTTACAAGGTAAAAAGAGAAAACTATTTTATACATAGTTTTGAAAATTAAAAAAGTATCAAATACAACTTTTGTAGCTCAACCATAGTTTTTATTCTTGATATTTCACATATAAAACAGACCAGACAAGTTTTGCTTTTTTTTTTTTCTACTTCCAGTCATTTCCTCTGCCCTGTACCTTTCTTGAATTATAAAACAAAGTAAGCCAATAGCAGGTTAAACTAAAAATAAAAACAATTACCGATGACTGAAGAAGTGTGTGAGATAAGCAGAATACTCAAGCTTTGTACTGTAGTGCTCTGATTTAAGTAAATTTGATTATAATCATGACACATTCTTGACAATTTTCACTTTCATATACAGATATAGGTTGTAATAGTCTTAACACTGAATGCAAAAGTCAGCTTTAAACTCCATTCTGAAATGTTATAAGGCAGCTTTTGCCTGTATTGGAAAGTGCAAAGTTGAAGTAGGTTTTAAGCAATTTTCATCTTCAGTTAAAAAGTAGAAATTCAACTTCTCAGATAATCAGGTAGGCAACTGATCATTTGAAGAGCTTGAGTTTTTATGCCAAACAATAGTTAACAGCTTAACAAGTAATATTTTGTAGTTACTGTAGCTTTGCTTTAATGATACACAGTGGGGTTTGCAGAGATTTAATTAAAGCTGAATCTTTGGTCAGTTATGTTACACCTAATTGAAAAAAAAATTCCTGTGGGAACATTTGCTCTATTTTATGAGACTGATTCTGAGAACAATCCTATCTAAAGTGGGAACTGCCTGTAAATACTTAAGAGTAGGCAGTTACAAAAAAGACCAACATAGGGAGTGTCTCACACACTGACAAAATAGTGTATGAAGACCCCCATCTCAGTCTACAAAATTAGTGAATGACAATTCAAAATACAAAGTGGAATTTTTGCTTCACAAGAAGTCACTAGAGATTCCTTTAAAATACTACATTTTCTTTAATACCTTTAAAATGGGGCATATCTAAAAAATTATTTCATACACTTTTTAAAAACATTTCTTATACAAAGTGTAAGGTACATTGGAAGAATTAGCAAGCCATTCTTATTCCCAGATGGTTTTGTGAGCACATTAAACCAAGGCATTTGGGTAATCAATGTGGATCCTGCTTTGAGAAGTCACTGAGCAGAGGCCACTTGGAAATATTACTGGCTTTTGAATATTTTAAAGAGTCTTATGTTGTTTTGAGGTACTTTAAAAATATTAGTTGTATTTTAATTTGTTGTATGTTTTAAATAGCTTGCATCAGTCATCAGCTCTTGCTTACATTAGCAAGAATCTAGACACACTAAGGCAATTATTCCTCCTAAGTATATTGTTGAAGGCATACAGATATTAAGAAAACCTATAGCCTTCTGGTATTGGTTAAGGCAGACATAGTCAAATGTCGTGCAGTCTTGTATGATTTCAGAATTGAAATGATATTAATATCTTTAAAGGGGCAGACACACACACACACTCCCACCCCTTACTTGGGCAGACATTTTATCCCATCCCCACATGGGGCACACAGAAGTAGATACAAACCCCTTCCCCCAATCCCCACACAAAGGCACACAACCCTCCCTCTCCCTCCCCTTCCCCACACACACAGAGACACCCCCCCCCCCCCCCCCCCCCCCAACCCCACATTCTCAGGGCCCAATTTAATTTATTGCCTCCTTTCAGGCTCCCTACCCATTCTCAAATATCTGTAAAGACAATCTATTTCTCACATCAGGAATGTCAGTTATCACATTAGAGATGCAGTCACCGTTCTTCATTTCTGTAGAGGCAGCTATTATACAAATAAGGATGTGGTACTTGTTTCCTTGAGCTCTATCTGCAAGGCAGCATGGTGTGGTAGAAAATTTTCAACTGTGTGACACCATGTACTAGCTGTATGGTGATGAGCAAGCCACTTTAATAGCTGGCATTTATACGGCACTTGAAAGTTTGCAAAGTGCTTTGCTTATGTTTTCTCATTTTATCCTCACGACAACCCAGTGAAGGAAGTACTGTAGGTTTTATACATTTTTTTCAGCTGAGGAAACTTAGGCGCAAGAGAGCTTAAGTGATTTGCCCATGATTCCCCAGCTAATGTCAGGGCTACTATTGAGCCCATCGATATCATGTTCCCAAGTCAAACACCTTTTCCATCCCAGTGTTTCTGCAAACATCTTGGATCCTGTTTCCTCATTTACCTACCTCATCAAGTTAAAAGAAAAGCACTTTGTAAACTGTAAAGCACAATATAAACATGAATTGCTAATATCTGATAATAACCCTCTCACCAGCTACCTGCAAGACTGTAGAGGTAGGTAGGGTGTGACTGGTACTGACTCTTTTGCTGAAAGTCAAACATGCATATATACACTGACATCATACCCATACATCCGTATAGATCAGCAATGGTAACCTCTTGTGGAGTCAGAGTTGGGCAGGCTATATTGGAGTATTGCTTTAATTTATCATTATTAAGGAACCTCCAAATTGTAATAAAAGATTGCAATGACAGTGGATAAGCCCAAAACCCATCAATAAATTGCTTGTAACAAATTAGGTATTATTAACCCCCAAATCATCCATGACTTTCTGTATCTGAAGGCAGAATCATGAAATATGGAAAGCCCTACAAATAGCAACTTTAATGTCTTGGGGGTACCAGAGCAATAAAGAAAATAAAGACCCTGTGTATTAACATCCCCAAATCCCACTTGCTGTAAAAATAGTTTTTTATATATATCCCATTTTAATATATTCCCATGACCCTGCATAAACAATTTACCCAAAAGGGACCTTGACTTTTAGATGTAACAGATGTGAAGAAACAAAAATTACTGATTTTAGTAAAATGTATTCCCCTCCTCTCACACAGGATTTTCTTCTTATGTACATGTAGGAATTCTGTTAAAAATGTAGAACAGAAATAATATAATACAGAAATAAAAAAAATACTGAAAAAGTTAAACTATTGTAAGATAAGGAATCAAATAGTTAACCACAGATATTTATTTAGTGTCTGTGAAGTGCCAGGTACTACTTTAAAGCCTTTATTGGAGCTAAAGTATATGTGGTTAAAACTATATAATACCTGTTTAAGGTCCTCATTAAGTTCTGTTTAAATCAGTGGTACTGAAAAAGATGATGGACTTTGGAAAACAGTTTCTAGAATAAACTGATTTTTGTAACTATATGCTCTTTCAGAAGGCAGTCTGTATCAGAAAGCAGATGTATCTGATCTTGTGTATCTTACTAAGGGAAGGACAATACAAATGGAGACCAAGGGAAACTTGATTAGGGCAGGGGACAATAACAGTACTAAAGTAACTGAAAAATCTTTTGATTTGTAATAAGGGGAGAAGAGAGAGCATTAAAATTTCCCATAGACCAGCAATATCACTTTGCTGTGTATTAATCTGGACAAGTCAGAAAGCTAAGAACCAAAGGATAAATATCTCTTCCCCTGGCATTTTCTTATTAGGCTAGTGGAGAAAAGAAGACACCAGAAAATTAGAAAAAGAAAACTTACGGTTGCCAGAAAATATGCTTCCTTTGTCAGTAAGGCCTATTACCTTATAACAAAAGCATGCAGGTTTCATCATAGTGATAAATGCAACAGTAAGAGTTTTTGATGACAGAACAGCCTGAGTAGGGAACTTCTACTCTGACTCTGAGTGTAAGGTTCAGGATGAGTTGAAAAAAGTGTTTAAACCTAAGGACAAAACCAGGGTTAAATTAAGCCATGACTAATAATGTATATTGCTGAGAAAGGTACCAAACTGTACCTACCTACTTCATTAATACTTATGCTTTGTTGTATAATGAAGTGTTCTACTTTTGTTAAAAAAAAAAAAATACTTGAGTGAAAAAGTATGCTTTTCAGTGCTCTTCAGCCATGCTTATTAGAAGGCTACCTGGTTAGATTATAAAATCAGCCAACATATTCCACTCACCTGGCAGCAAGCTTGTCCTTATAAGGAACATTGAATACACTATACAGTGGTAGATGTAAATTCTATGCAGAATGCTGCAGAAGAGAATAATTTTTTGGAAATTATTGGATAGAAAAAATACAAGTGACACATCTTGAGATGCTTCATTCACCCTCCAAATCAAGCAGTTCTCAACTAATAGGATTTACCTACAAAAGTGAAAATTCTTAATGTCTGGTATTTCAAAATGTCTACTTAGTTTCACAAGAAGTTTTATAAAGCAAGGGGTGTTTAAGACTACTTCTATTCCTCAGTGTCAACAATTGGCTCTGAGTCCTCCTCTGGAGGTGTAGCTAAGGTTTCTTGCTGTGCAAGGGCTTCTCGAACTTTTGCGCCTAAAACTGCATCGTGAATGCTGTGGAATAGTAGCTCCTTTACAAAGGGATTCTCAAAAAACATGTTTCGAGTGAGGTCACTCACAACTTGGGCTGTAAGAGAAGAAAAGCAAATTATTTCATGCCTTAGGTTTCACATTTCAGCATTATTTCTAAATATATATATATATATATATATATGTATGTATATATGTATACAGGTATAAAACAATGCAAGTATATAAATATATATAATTTAAAAATGTAAATATATGTGTGTGTATATACACATATAATATGTATAATATAAAACACAAAAGGTAATTGGCTAGCAGGTGAAATATTCCAAGTCTATTGAACAGAAAATAAGATTATTAATGTAATAGACACATGAAACCACTTTTTATTTATAGTCATCTTTAAATAATTCTTAAAGCTTTACTAGTTTAAACAAAGAATAATTAATCCTATTTTTCCAAAATAAGCTCTTAGGTGGTATCTACACACAGGTAAATATTTGAGTTTTTGTTAAGTGACTTGCTATTAAAAACTCTGAAAAGCTAGGAAGTTTCCAAAACACATTTATTAAGCAAACCAAAAATTTATTGGAACAAACCAAAACACTATGCTAAAATTTCTCTTCAGATTTTTGTCTACTTACCACTGCATGCAGCTAAATATACATAAATACCAACATCTCCATATTCTTTTAGGATCTGTAATAGTATTAAAATAAATTTAGTTTCTGCTGATATGTTTGTCAATTAATCAATCAATCATATTTATTAAGCATCGTCTATGTATCAGGCACTTGGATTACAAAGAAAATGAGTCTCTCTACTTAAAGGGACTTACATTTGATTAGAGGAAACAACAGATACACAAATATAAAACGTGCCAAATAAATTCAAGGTAATTTTTTGGTGGAGGGCCCGAGCTGCTGAGGAGAGAAACTTAGAAAAGTACTCATGCAGGAAAACACCTTGAAGGAAACCAAGGATTCTAAGAGGTGAGGAGAGAGTGCATACTGCATTCCTTTCTGGGGAACTATCTACCACAAAGGGCCATTGATAGGATATGGAATGTAGTGTGTGAGGGACAGCAAAAGGGCCAGTCTGGCTGGACGATGCTGTAGGTAAAGCAGATTAAAGGAAAATAAAACTAGAAAGTCTGAAGTTGTGTTATGAGGAATTTTAATAGCTAACAAAGGAAAAAGTATTTGATCTGAAAGGTACTAGAAAGTCATTAGAATTAACAAGAGTGGCATAATCACACCTGGACTTTAGGAAGATCACTTTGGTCGTTGTGAGATAAAGAACAAGGCACAAATTCAGAAAGGGACAGTGAGATCAAAACCAGCTACAGGCAAAACTTCAAAGAAAAGTGGGAATTAGTCACTTGCTCTAGAAGAGCTCAAAAAGGAATTAAATCAAATAAAAGAGGCAGAGGAAAAATGGGAAAGAAAAAAAGTGATGGAAGGGGAAAAATAACATCTTAAAAAGCAGAATTGGCCAAATGGAAAAGGAGGTTAAGAAGCTCATTGGAGAAAATAATGTCTTAAAAATTATAATTGGGCAAGTGGAAGCTAATTACTTCATGAGACATCAAGAAACAATAAAATGAAATCAAGAAATAGTAGAAAATATGAAATATCTTGTTGGAAAAACAACTGACCTGGAAAACAGAACCAGGAAAGACAATTTTAAGAATTATTGAAGTACCTGAAAGTCATGATTAAAAAAAAAAACAAACCCAAAACCTAGACATCATATTATAAGAAATTATCCAAGAAAAATGTCTTGATATTCTTGAACAATAGGGTAAAATAGAAATTGAAATTCTACTGCTCACCCCATGAAATATACCCCCCCAAGTGACAACTCTCAGGAATATGACCAAATTCAAGAGCTTCCAGAGCAAGGACGAAAAACTTCAAGCCCCCCATAACATAAAGAGAAATCCCATTTAAAATAACCAGACAATTTAAAACATACTATATTACACAATTATACAATTACAAGATACTTTTCACACGAATAAAGCCAGATCTAAATAATTGGGAAAATATGAATGGCTCATGGGTAGGCCAACCTTATATAGTAAAAATAATAATTTCTTCATAAATTAATTTACTTATTCAGGGATATACTAATTAAACTACCAAAAATTATTTTATAGAACTTGAAAAAATAACAAAATTCATCTGGGAGAACAAAAGGTCAAGAATATAAGGAATAAAAAAATGTAAAGTAAAGTGGCTTAGCAGGAGTAAAAATGTAAAAACTTAGGGAGGGAGGGAGAGAACATAGATAAAGAAATGTCAAATGATTATTAAAATTTTATCTACATGCAAACTGTAAAATATATATAACATTAAAAATTAAGTTAAAAAAATCCAGTCATTTATCTGGTGATTAAAAACAAATTTTGCTATCTTATTGAGAAGAGGGAGGGAGGAGAGATACTTACTCCTGATAGAGTTTTTACTCCAACTGAATCAATAAAATTGACTTGTGAGAAATCCAAAATCATAGTGTGAACATTAGGTCCTGGGGGCAAAAACCGTTCCAGTTCTTCTGGAAATGTTTTTTGGACCAGTGACTCAATTGTCATTGGTTTTGCATTTTCTTCAATCTCTTCTTCTTGTTTTGTCTCTTCTTCTCCTCCTGTTTCTGCATCCTCATCCTAGAATTAGAACAGACCAAAGTTCTACCACAATACTTCCATTTTATGAACACATACAACTTATATTTCTGATTCCAGGTATGATTTGTCATAGAAGATGTTTATATATGCTATTCATGTCCTTCATGCAAATGACAGCACTATATAATGCTGAAAGCCTTATGTATACGCTTGAATTCTCATTACAAGCTTTCTTCTGCTGGAACAATAATCCCTAAACTTAATATACAAAGAAAGCAACTCATTAAGACTTGGTTTTTATTCTTTGTCATTCACATCTATTCTTCCCTCCCAAGCTGGTGTCTTTTACATAACATTTGCTCACTATTTGTTGTATTAGTTAATAATTTAGGAGACTAAAAGAGGAATGGCTAGCCATTGATAACTGAAGGTCCAAATGGATGAAGAGTCCCCACAGACTTTTTATTTGTCCAACCTAACCTAGAGCAAGAGATGAATGCTTAAAATGCTTTTCTTTAAAAAGGAATAAATCTTCCATAGTTTAGTGANTATATATGTATGTATATATGTATACAGGTATAAAACAATGCAAGTATATAAATATATATAATTTAAAAATGTAAATATATGTGTGTGTATATACACATATAATATGTATAATATAAAACACAAAAGGTAATTGGCTAGCAGGTGAAATATTCCAAGTCTATTGAACAGAAAATAAGATTATTAATGTAATAGACACATGAAACCACTTTTTATTTATAGTCATCTTTAAATAATTCTTAAAGCTTTACTAGTTTAAACAAAGAATAATTAATCCTATTTTTCCAAAATAAGCTCTTAGGTGGTATCTACACACAGGTAAATATTTGAGTTTTTGTTAAGTGACTTGCTATTAAAAACTCTGAAAAGCTAGGAAGTTTCCAAAACACATTTATTAAGCAAACCAAAAATTTATTGGAACAAACCAAAACACTATGCTAAAATTTCTCTTCAGATTTTTGTCTACTTACCACTGCATGCAGCTAAATATACATAAATACCAACATCTCCATATTCTTTTAGGATCTGTAATAGTATTAAAATAAATTTAGTTTCTGCTGATATGTTTGTCAATTAATCAATCATATTTATTAAGCATCGTCTATGTATCAGGCACTTGGATTACAAAGAAAATGAGTCTCTCTACTTAAAGGGACTTACATTTGATTAGAGGAAACAACAGATACACAAATATAAAACGTGCCAAATAAATTCAAGGTAATTTTTTGGTGGAGGGCCCGAGCTGCTGAGGAGAGAAACTTAGAAAAGTACTCATGCAGGAAAACACCTTGAAGGAAACCAAGGATTCTAAAAGGTGAGGAGAGAGTGCATACTGCATTCCTTTCTGGGGAACTATCTACCACAAAGGGCCATTGATAGGATATGGAATGTAGTGTGTGAGGGACAGCAAAAGGGCCAGTCTGGCTGGACGATGCTGTAGGTAAAGCAGATTAAAGGAAAATAAAACTAGAAAGTCTGAAGTTGTGTTATGAGGAATTTTAATAGCTAACAAAGGAAAAAGTATTTGATCTGAAAGGTACTAGAAAGTCATTAGAATTAACAAGAGTGGCATAATCACACCTGGACTTTAGGAAGATCACTTTGGTCGTTGTGAGATAAAGAACAAGGCACAAATTCAGAAAGGGACAGTGAGATCAAAACCAGCTACAGGCAAAACTTCAAAGAAAAGTGGGAATTAGTCACTTGCTCTAGAAGAGCTCAAAAAGGAATTAAATCAAATAAAAGAGGCAGAGGAAAAATGGGAAAGAAAAAAAGTGATGGAAGGGGAAAAATAACATCTTAAAAAGCAGAATTGGCCAAATGGAAAAGGAGGTTAAGAAGCTCATTGGAGAAAATAATGTCTTAAAAATTATAATTGGGCAAGTGGAAGCTAATTACTTCATGAGACATCAAGAAACAATAAAATGAAATCAAGAAATAGTAGAAAATATGAAATATCTTGTTGGAAAAACAACTGACCTGGAAAACAGAACCAGGAAAGACAATTTTAAGAATTATTGAAGTACCTGAAAGTCATGATTAAAAAAAAAAACAAACCCAAAACCTAGACATCATATTATAAGAAATTATCCAAGAAAAATGTCTTGATATTCTTGAACAATAGGGTAAAATAGAAATTGAAATTCTACTGCTCACCCCATGAAATATACCCCCCCAAGTGACAACTCTCAGGAATATGACCAAATTCAAGAGCTTCCAGAGCAAGGACGAAAAACTTCAAGCCCCCCATAACATAAAGAGAAATCCCATTTAAAATAACCAGACAATTTAAAACATACTATATTACACAATTATACAATTACAAGATACTTTTCACACGAATAAAGCCAGATCTAAATAATTGGGAAAATATGAATGGCTCATGGGTAGGCCAACCTTATATAGTAAAAATAATAATTTCTTCATAAATTAATTTACTTATTCAGGGATATACTAATTAAACTACCAAAAATTATTTTATAGAACTTGAAAAAATAACAAAATTCATCTGGGAGAACAAAAGGTCAAGAATATAAGGAATAAAAAAATGTAAAGTAAAGTGGCTTAGCAGGAGTAAAAATGTAAAAACTTAGGGAGGGAGGGAGAGAACATAGATAAAGAAATGTCAAATGATTATTAAAATTTTATCTACATGCAAACTGTAAAATATATATAACATTAAAAATTAAGTTAAAAAAATCCAGTCATTTATCTGGTGATTAAAAACAAATTTTGCTATCTTATTGAGAAGAGGGAGGGAGGAGAGATACTTACTCCTGATAGAGTTTTTACTCCAACTGAATCAATAAAATTGACTTGTGAGAAATCCAAAATCATAGTGTGAACATTAGGTCCTGGGGGCAAAAACCGTTCCAGTTCTTCTGGAAATGTTTTTTGGACCAGTGACTCAATTGTCATTGGTTTTGCATTTTCTTCAATCTCTTCTTCTTGTTTTGTCTCTTCTTCTCCTCCTGTTTCTGCATCCTCATCCTAGAATTAGAACAGACCAAAGTTCTACCACAATACTTCCATTTTATGAACACATACAACTTATATTTCTGATTCCAGGTATGATTTGTCATAGAAGATGTTTATATATGCTATTCATGTCCTTCATGCAAATGACAGCACTATATAATGCTGAAAGCCTTATGTATACGCTTGAATTCTCATTACAAGCTTTCTTCTGCTGGAACAATAATCCCTAAACTTAATATACAAAGAAAGCAACTCATTAAGACTTGGTTTTTATTCTTTGTCATTCACATCTATTCTTCCCTCCCAAGCTGGTGTCTTTTACATAACATTTGCTCACTATTTGTTGTATTAGTTAATAATTTAGGAGACTAAAAGAGGAATGGCTAGCCATTGATAACTGAAGGTCCAAATGGATGAAGAGTCCCCACAGACTTTTTATTTGTCCAACCTAACCTAGAGCAAGAGATGAATGCTTAAAATGCTTTTCTTTAAAAAGGAATAAATCTTCCATAGTTTAGTGATATCACTTCAAAAATGGTCTGAATAAAAAAAAATTATGAAGTCCCTTGTATATGCAGAATATTGTGTTAATCATTGGGGCACATAAGGTCCCTGCCTTCATGGGACTTAGAGCATATTGACAGATGCACAAGTATCTATAATAGAAAATCATACTGTGTGAAGGCAACCATCTCCCAGGATTACGCATAGGGTCTTACCTGTGTCCCTATGATCCTAGTTATGTCCTCTAGTGTGAGTTATGTGACTGAGTTTGAACTAGAAGTGAATGAAGTGGACTCAGAAGGGAGAGGGAGGAAAAAAGGTTGAAGACAAGGAAGTAGGGTCTCTTTCTGGAGGAACCAGCCAAACAAAAGGTGGCTGAGGGAACCATGTGGAGAGCACCCACATGGCTAAAGGATTTTCTCTCTCATTCTCTGCTTCTACCTATCCAAGTAAATACTAATAAAATTTATGAAAAATAAGGACCATAGTCCTAATTTTATTTCTTACAATACCTAAGTATGTCAGAGAAGAGCAAGTAGCATTGTGAGGTACTAGAAGGAGTAAGATAATAAAATAATACTACCTGGGAGCCAAATGTTAAAGGATGGGAAGGAATCTAAAAAGCGCGGTGGAAAAAAACACTTATTCTCATTCCTTGTTCAACTATCTTTATTAAATACTTTTATTATAAAATAAAACACCAATTCTTTCTCATTGTCCCTTTTTTAGAAGCTTTATGCTATAAAGTTTTAAGAAAGTCAAGAGAGTTCAAATTAAGAAGGTAGAAAAAAAATTGTTGATTACTCACAACTGAAGGTTTGTGTTTGCCTTGGGCCGCTAATTCCTTGGCATGCTTCTTCAGGACTTTTCTCCTTGCTGCCATTATAAGTGCTGGGTCAACTCCAGTCTTTAAGGAAATGCAACATTAAATGTATTTGCAAATCTGCTTTCTGGCTACCCAAGGCCCACTCAGATTTACTACTCTAACATTCCTCGAAGGAAACTGGATTTAAACTGTGGAGGATGGAGATTATATTGATAATACAAAAAAGAGTCTACCCATCAGATACATTTAGAGAGCTACAAAGGGATGATTAGTGTATCTCTTGTTGGTTACTGCCTCACTATGTAGCATTAGTATATAATAAATGACTACCATCACTTCCATGGGAAGTGAAGGCATGATTTAGTGGGGATTCAGGGGAGAGTAAGATAAAAGGAGTCAACTAGGTAGCACAAGAATTGGAGTCTGAAAGACCTGAGTTTAAATATAGCCTCAGATATTTACTGCCTCTGTGACCCTGGGCAAGCTACTTAACCTCTGTTTGCTTTAATCTACTAGAGAAGGAAAAGGCAAACTACTCCAGTATCTTTGCCCAAGAAAATCCCATGCACAGTATTATCTATGGAGTCATGAAGAATTGGACCCAAAGGAATGAACAATAAAATCAAAGCAAAAGTGAGCCTTATTCTATCCATGGAAATCCTACAGGTTTGGTAATTTTTACTTCGTCACCTGATAACTTTTCATGGGTTGAGCTGCCTCTTGATTCCCAACCTGAACCCTGGCCAGGTTCCTTTGAGATCATATGGCACAAGGTGTAAAACCTAGAGATTAGTAATTAATAGAGATTTTCTTTCTACTATAATCATAGGAACTGAAATAATATTGAAGAAGAGAAAGCTTTGGAGAAAAACTCCAGCAGTTGTCTAAATATATTTTCTATTGTCTACAAATTCCTTTTGTACATAAATCTTTATTATCTGTGTAAGATTTCTCTGTATGAGGAGAGTCTTTGAAATGTATCCCCTCCAAAAATGTGGCTGCTATTCTGCATGTTGGGCAATACCATGTAAAATTTTAATATAAGCAAAAGAAGAAAATTTATTTCAAGAGCAAGAACTTCTAAAGAGATTCTTTTACTCACCTTCCTCTTTAGTGCATTACTGTACAAGTCACTATTGGCATAATAAATTGGAGCATTTATTTGGAATATTTTTATCCCAGCATGCTCTTTCACCTGAGGAACAAAATATTATTATATTTAAACTAATTTCAGATTAATAATGACAATTTTTCCCTCTCCCAACTTTACCTAGAACAATTAACTGTCTTGGTGTTATGTTACTCAATACTTTGATAAGCCCAAGATCTCTCCCTGTTCAATTCATATTTTAGAGAAATTAATACCGAGAAAAGCAAAAAACCTTAAGAAAGGTTGAAGTGGTTGATTTTTACCATATCTTTTTCATTTTATTATTTCGCTCAAAAACATAATTGAGGAATTGAATGGGGTGGAAAGAAAGAAAAACTGAAGAGTAGGAGTAATTGTGAGATTTTGGGAAAGTTAATTTTAAGCAAAGAGAAAGGAGATTCAGATGAATGGAGAAAAAGTTTAAGCAGGCTTGATTCAAAATAGATAGGAAGGAGAAGAATGGGAAAGAAGGGCACTGAATGGTATATCAAGGTTAACTGCCATTATATATTTATACATATTCTTTATGGAGACATGATAATTTTGTCTCACATATTTCTTAGAATAGTTACATCCCTAAGGAAATATAGATTTCTCTAATGTATTTTCAAAGTCTTTAAGATCACAGAATCCTTCTGATTTGCTTTTCATGTCATAAAATTCAAATCTGCATAATGGTGATGGGGCAGACACTTAATAACATTTGATATTATCATACTAGTTTCATTTTAGAGCCTCTACAGATGTGTAATTGTACATTCGGACACAATTTAGAAGAGAGGAATATAAGTAATAGTTCTTGGGGCTGTTCCATATTATAGGGATGTGATTAACAATTATAAAGACCAATGCCATTCTCTAATACTTGATCTTTTTTTTTTCTGAGGCTTCCTTCAAAGAAATTCCAAGACCTTAGCGTATGTCAGCCAGAAACATTGTTCTAGAGAGCATATTGCAAGGGACTTTGGAATCTTCAGAAGAAAGGGGATTTTCAAATTCAAGGAAATTTGAAGTCATCATTATTAACTATTAAATGGAAGAGGAAAAGAATAGAGTTTCATAGGCTAAAAGCATTACCAATAATTATTATACAGCTACAAAATAACATATTTTCAAATGAAGCCATTGTCTCTTAATATTGATAAAGCATACACTTAAAAACAAGAATCTATTATATTTAAGGGAGAAACAAAAGCAAGATAAAGATTTCTTATCATCGTTCTTACTTAACATACTAAATTTGATTACTATGGCCAAATAATATATCACCTAGTTGACTAAATTACTGGTGGTTAGCCTTTCTGTACTTAGCTAGGTTGGCCCTTAGATAGTAGACACAGTCTGTTGGTGGCATAATCATATTACAAATGTTGACCATAGACTTAGAGGAAGGAATAAAAGGTGTGAAATTCAAGATAAATATACTCTCTCTCTCTATATATATAGTCTTTGTATGTACATATGTGTGTAATTATGTATGTGTTACAACCTGTCTGAGCTTTAGTCTTCTTACTTGGTTTTTAAAATTCCATTTTTTACCAATTACATGTAATAACAAATTTCCACACAAGTTTTCCTAAATTATATGATCAAAGTTGTCTCCCTCCCTCCTTTCCTTTCCCTGTCCTGGTGCTAGTTTTCTTACTTGAAACAGGGGGAAAATAATAATTGTGTAGTTTACTTTATTTGCTTTTTAAGTTTTCTGTGGGGAATGTGCTCTATAAATCTGAACATTTAGATATATTATTATTAATTTATTATTAACCATTTAACATGTTAGCTTTAATCCACCTCTAGAGAAAAAATCGATGCAATCTGATTGAAGATTGAAGCATACTATGTTTTTACTTTATTATCTTTGTTTTTTTTTTAATATGTCTTCTTCCACAACATGACTATTGTGGAATTCTGTTTTGCATGATCATGCATGTATAACCTATGTAAAATTGTTTACCATCTTAGAGATGAGAATTTAGAACTCAAAAAATTAAAAAGTGAACATTAAAAATTGATTTTACACGTAAAAAATAATACTAAAAAAAACACCCAAATGTTAGCTTTCACTCAAGTCCTGATCTGATGCCTTAACTGTGGTGTGGAAATGATGATCTTATATTTTAGCAAAGAAAAGTGCTGGAAGATTGGGGCAGCTAGATGGCACAGAGGATAGAGCACCAGGCTTTGAGTTGGGAGGTACTTGAATCAAATGTGGCCTCAGACACTTCCTAGCTGTGTGACCCTAGGCAAGTCATTTAACCCTATTTGTCTAGTCCTTGCCCATCTTAGAATTGTTACTAAGACAAAAAGTAGTGTTAAAAAAAGTTTTGGCAGGTCTTAGGCAGGAATGGCTTTGAGCCTGTGCCTGTCCCCTTTAGTTCTAGCTTCACTAAGTTTACAGGGACTCATAAAGTTGGCCACCAGGTGATGAAATTATATTTTGGCCACATTAACTCAAAAGGACTTCGCAGGAAGACTTAGAGGAGCTGTGATCTATACCAGTGGAGGGCTACTAAAGTTAAAAAGTTAGAATTAAAACAACTCTGAGATACCCCCTCACACCTATCAGACTGACCAATATAACAGTAAAGGAAAGTGAGAAATGTTGGAGGGGATGTAGCAAAACTGGGACACTAATGTATTTAAAAAAATTTTTTTTAAACCCTTAACTTCTGTGCATTGGCTCATAGGTGGAAGAGTGGTAAGGGTGGGCAATGGGGGTCAAGTGACTTGCCCAGGGTCACACAGCTGGGAAGTGTCTGAGGCCGGATCTGAACCCAGGACCTCCCATCTCCAGGCCTGACTCTCAATCCACTGAGCTACCCAGCTGCCCTACACTAATGTGTTTTTGGTGAAGTTGTGAACTGATCCAATCATTATAGGGAGCAATTTGAAACTATGCCCAAAAAGCTATAAAACTGAACGTATTCTTTGATACTGTAATACCAGTCCTGGGTCTATATCCCAAAGAGATAATGAAAAAGGGGAAAGGATGTACTTGTATAAAAATATTTGTAACAACTATTTTTGTGGTGGCAAAGGATTAGAAATTGGGGGGATGTCCATCAATTGGGGAATGGCCGAACAAATTGTGGCATATGATGGTGATGGAATTCTATTGTATTATTAGAAATGATAAGTAGGATGCTTGCAGAAAAAGCTGGAAAGACCTACGTGAACTGATGTAGAATTAAATAAGCAGATCTAAGAAAACATTGAACATAGTAAAAGCAATATTGTATGGTGTTCAACTGTGAAAGACTTAACTACTGTCAGAAATAAAATGATCCACAACAGTTCTGAAGGACTTCTGAAAAAGAATACTGTCCACCTTCACAAAATGAACTGTTGGAGTGAGAATGCAGAACAAAACATAATATCTTTCACTTTAGCTTATTTATTTTTTATTTTGGTGTTTTGGTTTTATATGGTTATTATCTTACAGTAATGACCAATATAGAAATATGTTTTCCATGATAATTCATGTATAACCTAAATCAAATTGCTTACCATCTTTGGGAGGGGGGAGGAAAAAATTTGGATCTTATAACTTCAAAAAACATATGTGGAAAATTGTTATTATGTGTAATTGGGAAAATAAAATATCTTAAAACAAAAAGGTTAGAAGTTGTTCTTACCTCTTCATATGCATCTATATCTATATATACATCTGTGTTGGGAAGTTGACCAAGAACTGTGTAGGTTGGACTGGAGAAAAGAAAAAAAAACACAAAAAGGAAACAGTTTCTGATGTAAATGGATAGTTTTTATACACACGGACCACAGTATCAATAAACCCAGAAATACTTGATAATTGCTTCCCCCTGCCCTTTTTTGGAGTTAATGCTGGAATTTCATTGGTGTAGATTATGTTCAATGTGTGGAAAGTCCCTTTACCAGTGCAGATCTGTAACTCATCAGTAATGGAAAATTTTAGAGTTGAAGTGACTTGCACATGGTTACCCAAATGTGTGTCAGAAACAGGACTTGAATTGAGGTCATCCAGAAAGAAAACCTCTACCTGTTAAACCAAGCTTCAGTTTATCTTTTCACAAAATATCCCAAACACAATGCATTTTCTAGCTCACTAATACATAGGTTCTTACAACCACACCAAGGATGGAAAATGAGGAGAAATATGAAGCAGAGAGAAGTTACAATCATGGTGAGGTTAGCTTTGTCCAGTATATAACTCCAGTTCTCTTAACTTCCTAATCTATATTCTATGTTTTAGGTCAGATTTTTGAAACCTGGGGTCTGTAAACTTATCTTAAAAAATCTTTTTTTGGGGCAGCTGGATAGCTCAGTGGAGTGAGAGTCGGGCCTAGAGACAGGAGGTCCTAGGTTCAAACCCGGCCTCAGCCACTTCCCAGCTGTGTGACCCTGGGCAAGTCACTTGACCCCCATTGCCCACCCTTACCAATCTTCCACCTATGAGACAATACACCGAAGTACAAGGGTTAAAAAAAAAAAAAGAAATACAAGTCACAGATGCCAACCTGCAAGTTGAGGAGTTTCCTGCCCTGAGAGTTACAATGAAATCCATAAGTCTAGCCCTTGTTCCATCTCCAGTGAATGGATGAAACACAATAAATACTAGTTATGATATATGTACAGAAATATTTTTAAACTTTTTTGTTAAATACATAAAATAAAAAGTATTACTTTAAAAGCCCTGTCTATTTACAGACTTGTGTTCATTACATTTGATGTGTGTTTATAATGCGAAATTTATGTTAGCATTAAGAATTTTGGCAAGTAGAACAGTACCTGAGCTTTTTTAGGTTGAAGAAATTTCTCTAGTGAAATCTCAGGTTCAGTCCTCCATCCTCCCATCAAAAAAACAAACAAGATTCTGATACAGAGTTGAAAATTTTCTCATTTTTATAGTTTTAAAATATTAGAATATTAGCAGTAACTCATTTATGTAGTTCTTTAATGTTTGCAAATCACTTCCTTCAGAAAAACCCTGTGAAATAAGTGGTGTAAATATTGGCCCTTTTACATGAAGAAAATTAGTATTTGAGAGATTGTGTTAGGGCAAGATTCAGACTCCCCAGTTCTCTGGCCCCAAATGCAGTGCCATTTCCACTGGCCCGTGCTAGCTAGAAAGATGTAGGTTTAATTTATTTTTATGGATTCAGAGTCTTTGATAATTTGAATTGTCCAACTTCTAATAGTAAATTATCCAAAAAGATTTTAATTTATAATGACATTTAATTGGGGGGGGACGAATCTGTTTCATGACAAA